>NC_092392.1:59990141-60242641 GCF_030028105.1 Mobula birostris
AGCAAGTCTAAACCTGCCTGGCCGAACACCCTTCCACCGTTTGCACGCCACATCCCCTGCAACAGAACCAACTGAAAGTGAATTAAGAAAGGTACTGGATGATACCTCAGCAGTTTTCAAGGATGGTATTGGAAAGCTCAAACATATAATGGGTAATTGAATTGACTTCTTACATCCTTCACATACATGAGGAGTAAAAATCTTTACATTACGTCTTCGTCTAAATGTGCAATGTGCAATCAGAGTAACTTATAATAAATGGAACAGTTAATGTGACATAGAAATACACTCAGATCAGCGTGAGTTAATCAGTCTGATGGCCTGGTGGAGGATATTGTCCCAGAGCCTGTTGGTCCTGGCTTTTATGCTGTTTCCTGGATGGCAGCACCTAGAATAGATTGTGGTTGGGGTGACTCAGGTCCCCAATGATCCTTCGGGCCCTTTTTACACACCTGTCTTTGTAAAATGTCCTGAGTTATGGGAAGTTTACAACTACAGATGTGCTGGGCTGTCTGCACCACTCTCTGCAGAGTCCTGTGATTAAGGGAAGTACAGTTCCCATACCAGGCAGTGGTGCAGCCAACAACAGGAATTCTGCAGATGCTGGAAATTCAAGCGACACACATCAAAGTTGCTGGTGAACGCAGCAGGCCAGGCAGCATCTCTAGGAAGAGGTGCAGTCGACGTTTCAGGCCGAGACTCTTCGTCAGGACTAACTGAAGGAAGAATGAGTAAGAGATTTGAAAGTTGGAGGGGGAGGGGGAGATCCAAAATGATAGGAGAAGACAGGAGGGGGAGGGATGGAGCCAAGAGCTGGACAGGTGATAGGCAAAAGGGATACGAGAGGATCATGGGACAGGAGGTCCGGGAAGAAAGACAAGGGGGGGGGAACCCAGAGGATGGGCAAGGGGTATATTCAGAGGGACAGAGGGAGAAAAAGGAGAGTGAGAGAAAGACTGTGTGTATAAAAATAAATAACAGATGGGGTACGAGGGGGAGGTGGGGCATTAGCAGAAGTTAGAGAAGTCGATGTTCATGCCATCAGGTTGGAGGCTACCCAGACGGAATATAAGGTGTTATTCCTCCAACCTGAGTGTGGCTTCATCTTTACAGTAGAGGAGGCCGTGGATAGACATGTCAGAGTGGGAATGGGATGTGGAATTAAAATGTGTGGCCACTGGGAGATCCTGCTTTCTCTGGCGGACAGAGCGTAGGTGTTCAGCAAAGCGGTCTCCCAGTCTGCGTCGGGTCTCGCCAATATATAGAAGGCCACATTGTTGTTTGCTTTCAATATTCAATAGATTTCAATGAGATCTCACCCCCCTCCCCCATTCTTCCAAATGCCAGTGAGTACAGACCCAGAGCTGTCAAATTCTCATGTGTTAACCCTTTCATTTTTGACCCGTGATCATTTCTGTGAACCTCCTCTGGACCTTCTCCAATGCCAGCAGATCCTTAGGTAAGGGGCCCAGAACTGCTCACAATGCTCCAGTGTGGTCTGAGTAATGCCTTATAAACCCTCAGCATTACGTCCTTGCTTTTGTATTCTAGTCCTCTCAAAATGAATACTAACATTGTATTTGCATTCCTTACAACTGATTTAATTGCAAGTTAACCTTTAGGAATCCTGCACGGTCTTCCAAATCCCTTTGCACCTCTGATTTCTGAATTTGCTGCCCGTTTAGAAAAAGTTCACAACTTTATTTCTTCTACCAAAGTGCATAACCATAACTTTGCTACACTGTAATCCATCTTTCCCTCCCCCCCACCTTTCTGCTTTCCGCAGGGATCGCTCCCTACGCGACTCCCTTGTCCATTTGTACCCCCCATCCTTTCCCACCGATCTCCCTCCCAGCACTCATCCTTGTAAGCGGAACAAGTGCTACACGTGCCCTTACATTTCCTCTCTCACCACCATTCAGGGCCCCAGGCAGTCCTCCCAGGTGAGGCAACACTTCACCTGTGAGTCAGCTGGTGTGATATACTGCGTCCGGTGCTCCCGATGTGGCCTTCTATATATTGGTGAGACCCGACGCAGACTGGGAGACCGCTTTGCTGAACACCTACGCTCTGTCCGCCAGAGAAAGCAGGATCTCCCAGTGGCCACACATTTTAATTCCACATCCCATTCCCATTCTGACATGTCTATCCACGGCCTCCTCTATTGTCAAGGTGAAGCCACACTCAGGTTGGAGGAACAACACCTTATATTCCGTCTGGGTAGCCTCCAACCTGATGGCATGAACATTGACTTCTCTAACTTCTGCTAATGCCCCACCTCCCCCTCGTACCCCATCTGTTACTTATTTTTATACACACATTCTTTCTCTCTCTCCCCTTTTTCTCCCTCTGTCCCTCTGAATATACCCCTTGCCCATCCCCTGGGTCCCCCCCCCACCCCCGCCTTGTCTTTCTCCCCAGGCCTCCTGTCCCATGATCCTCTCATATCCCTTTTGCCAATCACCTGTCCAGCTCTTGGCTCCATCCCTCCCCCTTCTGTCTTCTCCTATCATTTTGGATCTCCCCCTCCCCCTCCCACTTTCAAATCTCTTACTCACTCTTCCTTCAGTTAGTCCTGACAAAGGGTCTCGGCCTGAAACGTCAACTACACCTCTTCCTAGAGATGCTGCCTGGCCTGCTGCGTTCACCAGCAACTTTGATGAGTGATGCAGCCAGTCAGGATGCTCTCAACTGTGCCCCTGTAGAAAGTTCTTAGGATTTGGGGACCCGTACCAAACTTCCTAACTGTCTGAGGTGAAATGGGCACTGTTGTGTACAGACCACATGAGGCTCTTGGTGATGTGGATGCCGAGGAACTTAAAAGTGTTCACCCTCTCAACCCCAGATCCATTGATGTCAATAGGGGTTAGCTCGTCTCCATTCCTCCAGTAATGCACAACCAGCTCCTTTGTTTTTGTGACATTCAGGGAGAGGTTGTTTTCTTGACACCACTGTGTCAGAGAGATGACTTCTTCCCCGTAGACCACCTCGTTATTGTTTGAGATTTGGCCAATCAATGTAGTGTCATCGGCAAATTTAATTAGCAGATTGGAGCTGTGGGTGGCGACACAGTCATGGGTATACAGGGAGTAAAGGAGGGGACTTAGTACACAGCCCTGAGGGGCTCCCGTGTTGAGAGTCAGCAGGGTGGAGGTGAGGGAGCCCACTTTTACAACCTGCTGGCTATCTAACATGAAGTCCAGGATCCAGCAGCACAAGGCAGGGTGAAGACCGAAGTCTCTGAGCTTCCTGTTGAGCCTAGAGGAATTACAGTGTTGAATGCTGAACTGTACTCCAAGAACAGCATTCTCACATCAGCATCCTTCTTCTCCAGGTGTGTAAGGAAGGTATGTAGAGCAGTGACAGCAGTGGCTATTGCGTCATCTGTCAATCGGTTGTGTCGATAGACGAATTGTAGAGGATCCGGTTTGGGTGGTAGTAAGCTGCAGATGTAATCCTTGACCAGCCTCTCAAAGCATTTACTTATTATTGAGGTGAGTGCGACAGGACACCAGTTGTTCAGGCACGTAACCTTGGTCTTTTTTTGGTGCAGGGACAATGGTGGATAATTTGAAGCAGGAGGGCACTCTACACTGAGAGACGGAGAGATTAGAGATGTTGGTAAACAACACCTGCCAGTTGTGCCGTGCACATCCTGAGTACTCACCCTGGAATGCCGTCCGGTCCCGCAGCCTTGCAACTGTCCACTCGTTGGAAACATCTGCATACCTCAGCCTCAGAGATGATCAGGTTGTAGGTTGTAGCGGTGGCTTTCCTCGGAGGCTCAGAGTTAACGACATCGAACCGAGCGTAAAAAGTGATCGAGCTCATCTGGGAGAGAGGCTGCAATGTAGGCGGCACCACGACGTTTGGCGTTGAAGTCTGCGATGGTATGAAAGCCTCGCCACAAGTCACGTGTGCTGTTCGTTGTGAATCTTGACTCAATATTGTCCCTGTATTGTTGTTTTGCAACCTTGAGAGCTTTGCGCAGATCATAGCTGCCCTTCTTGAGCTCTAGCTGATTGCTGGCAATGTCACACGGTAAGTGCTGCTCGCACGGAACGATTGATCCAGGGTTCCTGGTTTGGGAAGACCCTGACCACCTTCTGGGGGACAACATTGTCAATGCACTTCCGGATGAAGCACGTGACTCCATCCGTGAACTAGGAGACATCCTCATCATGGAAGACATTCCAACTGACTTCATTGAAGCAGTCCTGCAGCATGGAGACCAATTGGTTGGACCAACAGTGGATGGTTTTAACTACGGCAGCCCCTTGTTTCAGCTTTTACCTGAAATAGTGATAAGTGAAAATGCTGCACCCAAGTTAGTCAAAGCCTGTCTGGTTCCTTATAACACCCATAATACAGTAGCCAGTGAGTTAGATTACATGGAGACTGAAGGAATTCGTTCCAAGGTTCAGGTGAGCCCATGGGCAATGCCAATGGTCCTAGTAGCCAAGAAGGATGGCTGTGTTAAGATCTGTGGTGATTTTAAGGTTGCCATCAACCCTATACTAAAAGTGTATCAATATCCTCTCCCTAGGATTGAGGATATCTTTGTAAACCTCTCTGGACGAAAACACTTCAGCAAAGTGGACTTAGCTGGTGCCTACATGCAGATGTAGATGAATGAAGAGTCCAAAGTCACCATAAACACTCACAAAGGGCTTTATTGCTATAATAGGCTTATTTTTGAAGTAGCATCTACACCTGCACTCTGGCAGAAAGCTATGGACCAGATTCCACAAGGCTGCCCAGGCATTTGGTGTTACCTGGATGACATCATTGTTACTGGTAAGAATTATGAGCTCAGAGCATGGTGAAACAAGTGTGAATTCTTTAAACCAAGCATCACTTACTGCGGTCACACCATTAACGCACAAGAATTACACAAGAGTGCGGAGAAAATTCAAGCAGTGGCGGATGCTCCAAGGATAAAGGACATGTCACAGATGTGGTCCTTTTTAGGATTTATCAATTAGTGTAACAGTTCCTGCTAAACCTGGCTACTGTGCTTCACCCCTTGAACTCATTCCTGCAGATCAGGAAGAAATGGTAATGGACAAAGCAGCGTGAGTTGGCTTTCCAAAAGACAAAGGAAATGGTGACATCAGACACTGTACTCACACTTTATGATCCACATTGTCCAGTGAAGCTTCCCTGTGACATCTCATCTTGTGGTACAGGTGCAGTCATGTCACACGTTATTTATGAGTGACGGAACTGAATTTCCCAATGTCTTAGCATCAAGTTCGCCTACTGCTGCAGAGAAAAATTACGCATAAATTGACAGAGAGGCCTTGAATCTGGGTTGGTGTGCAAAACATTTCAACCAGTACCTGTATGGTTGAGAGTTTACCCTCGTTACTGATCATCAACCACTAGTGTCCATTTTTAATCCACAGAAGGGTGTTCCACTAACAGTGGCAGCACAAATGCAGAGATGGGCTCTGTTTCTTGGAGGATACAAGTCATTACCAGATTGAATTCAGGACAACTAATCATGGAAATAGAACATAAAACAGTACAGCAAGAGGAACAGGCCCCTTGGCCCACAATGTTTCACTGAGTCAGCTAAAATGCAAATCAAAAACACCCAAAAAACTAATTCCTCCTACCTACAAGTTGTCCATATCACCCCAACCCCCATCTTCCACACATTCATGTGCCTACCTAAATGTCCCTTAAAACCCAAGAATGTGTTTGCCTCTACTACCACACCAGGCAGTGCATTCCAAGTACTCACCACTCTCTGAGTAAAAGAACCTCACATTCCCTTTGAACCTACCTTTCTCACCTTCAATACATGCCCTCTGGTGTTAGACATGTCAACCCTAGGAAACAGATACTCCCTATTCACTCTATCTATGCCTCTCATAATCTTATAAACCTCTGCCAGATCTCCCCTCAGCCTCTGCTGCTCCAGAGAAACAACCCAAGTTTATCCAGCCTCTTGTGATAGCACATGACCTCTAAACCAGGCAGCGTTTGAGTAAACCTCATCTGCATCCTCTCCAAATCTTCAACACCCTTCCTACAGTGGGGCGACCACAGCTCTATGCAATACTCCAGATGTAGCCTAACCAGAGTTCATTACATTGCAACCGTTTCCGGCAAGATGGCGGTGTGACTGGTCATAGCAGCTTCTACGGCGTCAACAAAAGGTGTTACCGTTCTACTTAAACATACATCCAATGATCGCAAGATCCTGCTATACGTTAAGAACTTATAGTACTGCGGGCTTTCCCCATCCGCGAGTTGCTCGCTGGTGGGGACAACGAAGGAGCTGCGCGACGTGCTACTGCTGGAGTGGGTGGAGGTTTACGGTCAAATAGTGAGTGGCCATCATTGTCACTTTTCTTGTGATCACAAACTACCTTTGGACCGTGTTAATCTGGTACGCCGCAAGCTCGATTGGCTGATTTATTGGATGTGAGGAGGGGCGAATGGAGGGGGCTTAGTCCTTGGTGGTAGAGAAGATTGGGCCTGAAGCCACGGAGTCGTCTCTTTGCAGCAGCTCTGAGTGAGGGGATGAAGCCGCTGCTCTTCACCGGGGGGGGGGGGGGTTCCAGAACGGAGTCAGAGCTGCCCTCCCAGAGTTTCACTCAGCAGGAGAAAAGTTCTGTTGTGGAGATTTTTTAAGTGGCACTCAATGATCTCAGGCCTCAAGCCATGAGGTTGCTTGCTTCTCAGTCGGCAGCGGGAGGGGGGGGTGGGTGGGGTTAGGTATCTGAGCCAGCGCGCTCCACCTGGGGCGGCATAGCGCAATTGTGGGCAACTGAAGACTTCAAATGGACTGAGGGGCCGGACTGTTGCATATATATTTCCCAGATACCAGAAAGCTCGTCTTGCAGATCAGCTTGTTCACACAGATCAGGTCATTACACAGAGCACTGAGGTAGAACAAGGTAAACCAATAACAAAATACAGAACAACGTGCAATAGTTACCGTGAAAGTGCAGTGCAGGTAGACAATAAGGTGCACAGTAGATTGTAAAGGTCCTGTTTCCATCTTGCTCATTTCAAATCAAATGGAACGTAATCTGACAGAAGTGTCAGTGATACCAGGGATGCTGAGGCAGATTTTTCCTTCATGCTTTCATAGAGTTTAAACTGGGCCTGGTCTGTTCATTGCCACAGCAGCGCACTGCATTGACCGAATGAACGTGTATCGGCCACAAGTGTCTCTGCTTTGTTTGCAAGTTTCCCAGAAATAGCTTTTTATTTCTACACATCAGAATAGGCCAGAAATGGACAGTTTGTGTTAGTTCTCTTACCTCTGGATTACACAAGGTCTGCCCTGTTCACAAAGTTCACGTCTTGAGATTTAACCAAACAGCAATGGCTACATGGCGAATGGACAAATCACAGATCACAGATTTGGAATGACAACATTGTACAAGTTCCACGTTCAGCTCTCAGAGTGGTCTGGAAAGCTCCTCTCATGCCAATGCTTGAAGTTAGTCATCATAGTCATAGGGCGAAGCTCTCCAAAGGACGGAGAGTAGAGACCCAACATTTTGAGTCAATAATCTATTTAGATTCTTGTAAGTGGCAAAAGCAATATTATCAACTTGGATGTAACTTTCCGTTCTTCTGACATTGGAGGCTAATTCCACATATAGCACATCCGCAGAAGGCGTATTTACTTGTTCATTTAGAGATAGAGTGCAGCGCAGGCTCTTTCTGCACAACGAGGCCCCCACCCCCAGCATTTCACCTATTTAACACCAGCCTAATCACAAGACAATTTACAATGACTAATTAATCTACCAACTAATACGTTTTTGGACTGTGGGAGGAAACCAGAGCACCCGGAGGAAATGCACGCAGTCGCCGGATTTGAAACTCCTTACAGACGGCACCGGATTTGAACTCTGAACTCCACAACACCCTGTGCTGTAACAGTGTCCCGCTAAGCACTACGCTACCTTTGTAGACTCAACCAACTCCATTAAGGCACCATCTTCCCTACCATCAAAGACATCCTCAAGAGGTGGCATACATCACTGAGGACTCTCACATTTTGGATATGACCTCTTCGCATTGCTACCATTGGGAGCCTGAAGACCCACACTCAGTGTTTCAGAAACAGCTTCTTCCCCTCTGCTATCAGATTTGTGAATGTTCAAGAATTAATGAACACAAGCTCTGCATCCAACATGTCATTCTCCACAACGTTCATCATCTCCAACAGGATCCCACCACCAGGATCATCATTCCCTCTCCCCTCTGCAGAATAACACCTCGTTCTCCACAACGTTCACCATCTCCAACAGGATCCCACCACCAGGATCGTCATTTCCTCTCCCCTCTGCAGAATAACACGTCATTCTTTACAATGTTCACCATCTCCAACAGGATCCCACCACCAGGATCATCATTCCCTCTCCCCTCTGCAGAATAACACCTCATTCTTTACAACATTCACCATCTCCAACAGGATCCCACCACCAGGATCGTCATTCCCTCTCCCCTCTGCAGAATAACACCTCATTCTTTACAACATTCACCATCTCCAACAGGATCCCACCACCAGGATCGTCATTCCCTCTCCCCTCTGCAGAATAACACCTCATTTTTTACAATGTTCACCATCTCCAACAGGATCCCACCACCAGGCTCGTCATTCCTTCTCGCCTCTGCTTTTCTCAGGAATTGCCCTCTCCCTTGTCTACTTGCCCCTCCTCACCAATCTCTCTCCAGGCACTTCTCCCTGTAACCGTGATGAGTGCTACACCTGCCCCTTCACCTCCTCCCTCAGGGTCTCAAACAGTCCTTCCAGGTGAGGCGGTGCTTGGGCTGCAAGTCTGCCAGGGTCATTTATTGCATTCGGTGTTCCCAGTACAGTCCATGCATCGGTATGACATGCCACAGGTGGAGGTATCGCTTCACCAAGCACCTTCACCTTGTCTGCCACAAAAACTAATACCTTCTGATGGCCATCCTTTTCAATCCTACTTTTCATTCCCACGTTGACAAGTCTATCCATGACCTCCTCTGCGGCCACAGTGAGGTCAAGCATAGTTTGGAGGACACCTCATATTTCATTTTGATAGTCTCCAACCTAACAGCATGAAATCAATTTCTCTAACTCCCAGTAACCCCCTCATTGCCCTCAGAGGGCATTTTAGTCCTACCCCTTTGTTTTTCCTCATTCTAATCACACCTTCTCTTCCCTTCCCCTGCCCTCCAGATTTACCCTTCACCTCCCTCTGGTTCCCCATCTCCTTCACTTTATTCAATGATCTACTGTCCTATCCTATCAGAATCCTTCTTCAGCCACCTCTTCCACCTATCACCTCCCAGTTTCTCACATCATCCTGCCTACGCCACCCTCCCACTTTCCCCCACACCTACTCTCACCTATCATCATAGCGTGTACCCTCCCCACCTCCTACCTTCGTATTCTGGTTCTGCCCCCTTCCTTTCCAGTCCCGTTGAAAGGTCTCAGCCAGAAATGTTGACTGTTTCTTCCTCTCCATAGGTACTGCCTGGCCTGCTGGGTTTTGTGTTTGTTGCTTCACACTGCCTCATTAGTCCTTTCTTGCACTAACCATTTATTTTGTAATTTAATGTCTTTGCACTGTACTGCTAGGCTTGATTCTGATTAAGATTTTTCCTGGTTTAGAATACTCTGCACCTCAATCTGATGAATTCAAACTCTAGGAAGATATAATGTGGGGTGAAATTCTCAGAACAAGGTAGGTTCTTCTTCATCACAGAGTTGTCCTTCCAGTAGGACTCCCTTCCAACTCACCCATTCCCACACAACAAGCTTTACACATAGAAACAATTCATTATTTTCCCAATTCTGCAGTGGCATTTTGCACTGACCTCTTTGCTCCCATTCTAGCATCTCTTCATTTTTCCTCAGTGCACTACAAATCACCACGAGGAGACACAGTTACATTTCTGTTCTGCAGTTGGTCCCTCCAAACGTTCCTTCCACAGTCAGCAAGCACTTGGTTGGTTATGTGCTCCCAACTCTGAGTAAGAACCAATGCTACAGGAACTCCCTGTGTGATCTCATGGATTAGAAACCTGTAGCACCCTCCAGTGGTGTGTGCATGAACTGCAACACCTCCTCTGCGTGGATATGGTTTCTCTGGGCTGTTTGCATGTACGTGCCTAATTTTCTCTGTGCGGATGCAGCTGTGCAGGCCACTGTCCCCTTCCCTCTGGAGCAGTGAGACTACAGCTTTACACCTCAGCTTCCTGCTAAAGAGAGCATTTGTGTTCTGACCGGCCAAAGCTTCCGAACAAGGCATCCGTGTGGGTGGTGACGAGCCTCGTCAAGGGGATGGTGATTTATGGGAGAGTTTTGAGCCAGGTCAAAACACTGCATCAGGCCACCCTTCCTTCCCACAGAGGCGGCTTCACCCAGAGTTCTTCCGGCAGATTGCTTGTTGCTCCGATGATAATGAGGCACCTAACCCTACCCCCGCAGCCCCATCAATACCCCTAGCCTGATCAGATCCCTGATAACTCAGCCCACCCCATCCCCCAGCTGTCAGTCCTGCACAGGAAGGCACCTCCCTGTCTCCACCCATCTAATAGGAGTCACCTGCCACCTCATCACCTGCAGCCTATTTAAGGACAGAGCTGGACTGCTCTCCTACACAATGGAGATGCATCAGTTGAGGAGAAATTAGTCGGAGAGGAAAGGTGTCCGGAGCTGTCAGAACCACCTTGCAGTCCCAGAATCAACTTCTACCAGCACCGTGGAGGACACCTCAGAGCCTAAGATTGTTTCACAGCCACAAGTCTCACCTGCCAAGCAGAGTGATCCCTTCCCCCTTGTCAGGAAACACATTATCCTACAAGAGTAAGAAATCCTCCACAGCTATTAAGTCTTTAGGTCTGAATGGGACAATTTAAAATTTACTTTGCTATGGAAGTCTATCCCGTGGCTGTATTATATATTCGATGTATATATCTTTTATACAAGTACTAGACAACGGGGTGACCCGTTGGGGCACCCTTCGAGAGAAGGGTAGTGCAGTCTGATGTGACCAGAATGTACAGTAAATTTTCCTGAATGCTATTAGTATCGCTTTGCTTTGGAAACTGAAGTAGAAAACCTCAGTTTATTAAAGAAGAACAACACGTAACAAAGCAAATATAGCTCCTCCTCATTTAACGAAGGACACTTTTGATGGCATCATTTCTGGCTTATCTGCCACCCTTGTGCCTCTCGTTGTCATTCTGGAGATGTGCAGTCCTTTCATCCCCCGTCTCTTCATCTCTTCTGCTGTTTGTTATTTGTCTCTAATCCTGGAGACGTGCAGGCCTCTCCTCTTCTGTCTCTTCTTCTCTCATCTTTTTTTGTCCTGACTCTTTGATCCTGGAGTCATGCAGCCCTGGCCTCATCGACTCTTGTTCTCTCCCTCTCCTTGCCGCTTCCCGACAACGTTTGGCATCATCTCTTGACCATAATGTCCCCCTTCCCTTTCCATGCAGCATAATTAGGCTGACCATCCTTTTTTTTACCCTAATGCTGGATAGAAGATATGTAGCAGTAACACCAAAGGATGCTGATTATTCTTGATGATGTGGTTGGCGCTCTCCTAAATGGACATGATATAGTCACTGCTGTCCTTTGACTGCAGCAAAGGGTTTTATGGGTGTCTCGAAGTACGTCATTACAATAAGAATTAATTATCTGTTATTGATGGATGGCAGTTTGATCTGTCCCAATCCTGCACATGCTGATGGTGATTAGCAGAATGTGACCCTCGAAATAGAGCTGCCCTGCCCTTTTGCTCCGGTGGGCATTGCTGCTGAGGCTGGCCGTGCGCATGTGTTGGGCTGTCGCGTCCCGATTTCCATGATGGCCGATTGGGTCTCGTGTGAAAGCCAGCCTGTTGATTTTTGGCGAATGGGCAATTTTATCCCAATATATAACCCTGAACTTTGCCTGCATTCTGTAAGTTAGCGCATTTTAATTCGATTGAGCCAAAAAAAGTGCCGCTGTAATGCACCGTTTGCACTAACTGGAGGTCACAAACAGACAAACAGACAGACAGAGCATTAGAGTTTTAGTAGTTTATAGAAGATATAGTTGAGATGCATTCTATATTGAGTTGCAGTATAAACTCAATACAGTTTATTGAGTTAAGCAGGGAGGAGTGTTGTGTATGTAGTATTTCAGTAATATTGTAAATGTATCATTTGGTGTTTACATAATTCATTATGGGTTATATGTAAAAGTACATGAATAACACACATTATTATGCCACCCTATCATACGTGCTCGCCTCACGAAAGTAAAACTAAACATACACATGTTATCCCCAGGCTCCCATGATTTTCTTTTGATTAGTCTGGAGTTACAAAAGATAACAGTGGTAATGAGTATGTTTTACAACTGATCCGACCTGACTACCTACCTGTTGAAGCATAGCAATTTATTTCTTTGCAAGGGGAGGGAGGGAGGGAGAAAGGGAGAGAGGGTGGGTCAAGTTTTAAAAAAAGCACAGCATTTTTTGTTCTTTGGAAGACCGGCGAGACGTTTGAGTTAAAAAAAAGGCAGAAAATGGATGAAATTCATAGGTTCATAAACAATGTATACCGGGTGATGATAATAATAAATAAAAAGCAGAAATGGCTGGCTACATCAGAAAGATAGACCTGTTTGATTGCACAACAGATATATAGATGTTCTATACTTAAGAAACTGAATAGTACTGTATCTTGAAGCAAGTGAAATAGCCAATGAGAAACGAGTTCCAGTTTGTTTGACTGCAATTGGTGGAAGAGCATACAATTTGCTTAGAAGATTAACCGCTCCAATCAAACTAGCCAAAATGTGATTTTCTGATATTGTAAAAGTAATGCAGGAACATTTAGAAATGAAACCGTTATTGAATTTCAGTCTAATAAACAGAATCAAAAGGAAGGGGGGAGTTTATTTCAGTGTATGTGGCTGAAATAAGGAAATTATCTGAGCATTGTCAATTCGATAATGGGCTTAATGATACACTGAGAGATAACTTAATTTGTGGAATCTTATAAGAAAACATTCAAAATTGTCTCCTAATGGAATCATGTCAGATTTAAAAGAGTATTTGAAATTGCTGTATCAATAGAAACAACAGATGGAGATGCAACTGAGTTGCAGTCAGGAATGAAAGTGAGTGTGAACAAAAGTTCAATGACTAAACAGAAACTGACCTGCTGAACAAATTGCTTTACCATTGTGGCAGGATCTCACATACACCAGACTAATGCAGGTCTAGAGGCAACGTTTACAGAAAATGCAACGAAGTAGGACATATACAAAGAGCATGGTGCTCAGTCAAAAAGAGTATTAATCTGCATGCTGTTGATGAAAAATCTGATAATCATGAGAGTGACTCCGTGGTAACCCTGAGACGTACAATGCAAAAACTAACAATAGGCAAGTAATATGACTTACACCAGTAGTGAACAGCAAATTAATTAAAATGGAATTAGACAATAACTCAGCTGTTTCAGTCATTCCATAAAATGATCTTGAAGAGCACTTCAAAGACACTAAACTGAAGCCTGCAGATATCCAAGAACTGATACTGGAGAAGGGACAATTCCTGTGGGAATGACACTTGTAACAATGAAATACAACAACCTACAAGCCACATTGACCTTGCATGTGTTAAAACAGGAGGACTACCATTGTGGGTCCATGAATAGCTGAGACCAACTACAATTTGGTTGGAGATCAATCCACTGTTTACATGCCACATCCCCTGCAATCCAGTCAACTGAAAGAGAATTAAGTAAGGTACTGGATGGTACATCTGCAGTGTTCAAGGATGGCATCAGAAAACTCAAACATATCAAGGGTAAAATAATGTTAAATGAAAATGCCACAACCAAGTTTTACAAAGCCCGTCTGGTTCCTTATACCATTGTGACAAAGTAGCGAGTGAGCTAGATCACACGGAGGCTGAAGGATTTCTTTCCAAGGTTGAGTAGAGCCCATGGGCAACACCAGTGGCCCCAGTAGCCAAGAAGGATGGGTCTGTCAGGATCTGTGGTGATTTTAAGGTCACCATCAACGCAGTACTGAAAGTAGATCAATACCCGTCTGCCCAGGGTAGAGGATATCTTTCCAAGCAATTCTGGAGGGAAACACTTCAGCAAAGTGGACTTAGCTGAGGTCTATCTACAGATGAAGATGGAAGAAGTGTTTCTGACCATAAACACTCACAAAGGGTTTTATCACTGTAATAGGTTTTTCTTGGAGTACCGTCAGCACCTGCACTCTGGCACAAAGTTATGGACTAGGTGCTGTAAGACTGCCAGGCACTCGGTGTTACCAGGACGGTATCATTGTTATCCATGAGGGTGCCAAGGAACTTCTCCAAAACCGCAAGACAGTGTTAAAAAGATCAGAAGATTATGGGCTCAGAGCATGATGTGGCAAGTTAATTTCTTTAAACTATTACTGTAGTCACACCATTGACGCACAAGAATTACACAAGTGTGCTGTGGTGGATGCCCCAAGACCAAAGTACGGGTCGCAGTTGCGGCCCGCTTTAGAATTTGTCAAATACTGTAACAGATCCCTGCAAACCTGGCTACAGTCCTTCACCCCTTGAACCTATTACTACAGATCGGGAAGAAATGGCAATGGACAAAGCAGCATGAAGTGGCTTTCCAAATGTTAAAGGAAATGGTGATATCAGACACTGTACTCACACATTATGTTCCATATTGCCCTGTGAAGCTTGCCTGTAATGGTATACAATAGGTGCTGTCATGTCACATGTTTTGCTGATGGAAGTGAACACCCCATAGCATTTGCACCACATTCCGTTACTGCTGCAGAAAACAACTTCCATACAGATTGACAGGGAGGCCTTGAGTCTGGTTTGGGGTGTAAAACATTTCAACCAGTACTTGTAAGGGGGAGAGTTTACCCTCATTACTGATCATCAACTACTGGTGCCCATTTTCAATCCACAGAAGGGGGTTCCACTAACAGCAGCAGCAGAGACACAGAGGTGGGCTCTGTTTCTTGGAGGACACAATTACAAGATTGTATTCAATCATGGGAATGCTGATGGATTGCCCTGTGTACCCTTGGAAAAGGAAATGCCTGAGGAGACAAGAGGACACTCCGCTTGACATTATTCTCCCCAATGCAGCTTGAAAGTCTCCCTGTTACGACAGAAATGATCCATAAGGAAACCAGAAAAGACACTACACTGTCTCACGTCTACATGGCAGTCCAAAACGGCTGGAATGTACAGCAGCAATTCTAATTCCTCCATTTTTACCAGCGCAGGGACGGGCCTGTCCTGGACGGGGATGCCTTATGTGGCATTTATAGTTGTATCATCTGAGCTGAGAGCTGAAGTGTTGGAGGAGCTGCATGCCAATTATCTAGGTATGGTCAAAATGAAAGTGCTGGCTTGAAGCCTTGTCTGGTGGTCTGGTATAGATCAACAGATCGAGCAGCTTGCCGTGCACTGTTCGGGATGCCAACACATCCAGAAGATGCCAAGAGCAGAGCCTCTCCATCCCTGGGAATGGACTGCAGTGCCCTGGCAGAGGTTTCATGAGGATTTTGCCAGACCATTCATGGGTACAGATTTGGTGGCAGTGAGTGCAGCTACAAGGTGGCCAGAAATGTCCCCAATAACAGTCTCACACACTGTTGATGTGTTGAGAAGCCATTCCTCAAGGACAGGTGTTCCAGAACACCTGGTCAGTGACAATAGACCACAGGGTTTTGAGGTTACAGTTTCAGCCATTCCTGAAAATGAATGGAATAAGACATAGTGTATTACATCTGCACAATACCACCCAGCTGCAAATGGCTTGGCAGAAAAGTCTGTCCAGAGCCTAAAGAACACACTGTGAGCAATGTCAGCAGATAACTCAACACTAACACTGAATCAGAAGCTTGCCAGTTTCCTCCTTGCATAATGTAATGCAGCACACTCCATAGACATAAACTCCCCAGTGATGCTGTCCCTGCATCATCCTTTGAGTTCAAGCTTGGATCTCAGGACTATGCTGAGACAAATGGAGGGCTCCTCAAACAAGGAGCTTCAATGTTTCACTCCTGGACAAGCAGTCCTGGTGAGGGACTACAGGGGTGACCAAAAGTGGATACTTGGAATGATGAAGGACGGAACTGGAGCACTCTCCGACACAATGGAGAAGGTGTGTGATGTCATCTGGAGTTGCCATGTCGATCAGTTGAGGGGAGCAGAGTTCATTGATAGAGAAGAAAGGTGCCCAGAGCTGTCAGAACCATGTCCTGCAGTCCCAGAGTCATCTCCTTCCAATGTCACAGAGGAGGCCCCAAAGCCTGAGATTGTCTCATCTGCCAAGCAGAGTGACCCCTCACCCCTTGAAAAAGCATTATCCCACAAGAGTAGAACCCCTCCACAGTGACTAAATCTTCAGACCTAAAATTAGAACTTACTATGCTATGGATATCTATGTGATATTTGTAATATATATGTTGCATACTATATATATACGACACCATTGAATTCTATTGGCTCACATTTCTTTGGCTCTTAGGAGTTTGTAGATGGCATCTATTTTGATATGTTCATTTATGGGAATATCAGAAGAGACCACGAAGACTAAGAAGGATATCGCTTTAACTGGGACATCACGGAGTTTCTGGCGCAGGCAAACACAAAGCAGGTACGAGAATTTTTAGAGGCATGGTTCTCTTCTGATAACTCTGTAAACAAGCATATCAAAATAGACACCATCCACAAATCCCTAAGAGCCAAAGAAACGTGAGCCAACAGAATTCAAAGGTCAACTGAAGGGGTAGCCAATCAGGACTGAGGCAAGTGAACGGAGGCCGCGCGAGCACTCCCAGAAAGAAACACCAACAACTGTGCACCGGGGACGTCACCTCGACTGGTGATGAAACGTCTGCAAGCTCATTGCCAAGCTCTGTGAACTCCGTAGCATCAAACGCCTCAACCTGAGCTACAACAGAATCCCAAACACAATAGAGCTATACATAGAAAAATAATCAATGTGCAAAAGAAGGCAAACTGTGCAAATTTAAAATTAATAAATAATTCCAAGTAGTTGGGTAGTCGAGTCCTTGAAAGTGAGTCTGTAGGTTATGGGCTCAGTTCAGAGTTGAGGTGTGTGATGTTATCCATGCCGGTTCAGGAGTCTGATGGTAATAATCACTCCTGAACCTGCTAGTGTGGGACCCAAATCTCCTGCCTAATGTTATCAGTGAGAAGAGACCGTGGCCTGGACATTGGGGGTCCTTGCTGATGGATGCTGCCTTCTTGTGGTAGCACTCCTTGTAAGTGTGCCCAGTGATGGGGAGGGCTTTGCCTGTGTTGGACTGTTCGTAGGCAAAGGCCATTGTGAAGCTTCGGTTGTGGCAAAGCCTCGTGCATTGCGATAGTGGCTGCGGGTCTAATGGAATTGGGCAACCAGGGCTCCCCCATCTTGAACTTCTGTATTTTACTCTGTATTGTAACAAATGCATGGGAGAAATACTTGGGAGATATTCTTCCCCTCCCCCTTTCCTTGAGCTAAGAGTCCCCAACGAGGGGTGAGTGGTCTGTTTTCATCACCCATGACCTCGACAGGCATCTCCTACCTGAGAGATCATACAAATAAACTCAGAACAATTTGGAAGCCACTGGATCCCTAGTAATATTCATCAAGTACACAAAACATTGGATCAAATCTGTACATAATTCAGATGCAGTTTCTTAAAGCTCAATTTATACATATTCTGAAGCTTGACATTTATTAAAATGGAAATATGATTTATATTTAAAATAATCTCAGAACAAGTTTAAAAGTTTCTGCATTAATTAATACTAGCGGTTGGAACTCTCTAGTCCAACATCCTGTAACCCGACATATTTTGAGTCTGTATTATAGATCCATTTTAATTAGCTAATTCTAGCTAAGATCTAACTAAGGTCTATACTAACTTGTAGCTAATTAACCTATCTAATTTATGCAATCTCAGGCAATAGAGCTTCTGATTTAAAGAGACTTCGGAACCCTTACATGACATGGGGAGTGTCAATAATTGAAAAGAACAGTTCTCCTGCCCAAAAGAAGTTGCTTAGAAGTAATTTCTGTGGTCTGGCACTGGCAGCAGTCATGCCAAGCTTCAATCTGTACGGCCAGGCTGCACAATTAACTGTGAATTCTTTCAGGTTAATGATGTGCTGAGTTCTCACTTACTTATGTTCGATTGTAGTTCTGGTAGAGGTTCCACGCCTGTTCGCCAACAATACACCAAAGCTTTCTTGTCTGGAGATGGGGAGAGGCCAATTGCTGGAAAAATCAGATCCGGATTTATTTATCACCTGTACTTCGAAACATACAATGAAATGTGTCCTTTGCTTTAATAATCAACACAACCTAAGGACACAACAAGCAACAAAACAACAATGAAACAAATCCCGTTCCTCCTTGCCAGTGATTATGTTAATAAGGAACAAATCCCGTTCCTCCCTCCCACCCTCCTTGCCAATGATTATGTTAAGAAGGAAACATTTGCAGTGCATAAAGAGCAGGAAGACGCAACATAACATTTTACAACAAAAATAGTTGATAATTCGATCATTTTCTTTCTTGACTGAACAAATTTTTGAAGTAGTAGCTAAATTTTGCACCTAGTTTTCATGTTTCAGAATGAAAAGTGTGCCAGGTATTAAAGGTGTTTATTAATAGACCTGTTTGTGGAAAGGTCAAACCTCAAATATATTTTGAAAATGATGCAGAAAAAATCAAATATATATCCCTTATACATTATTCAGGATGATTAAATACTTTAACATTCACATTCCCTTCTTGAGTGGGTAATATATGATCTTACATACAATAAGAATGATATAGCTCCTTCATTCTTTTGAGTCCTGGAATTATGTCAAAATAACACAGGGAACATTTTGAACAAAGGGCTGTAAGGCAGTTGTGGATGAGAGTGTCCTGCATAGCTCTCCATCATTCATGTGCCTAACTAAGAGTTTCTCAATTGCCTCTAATGTAGCTGCCTCTACCACCGTTCCCCCTACACTTTCTCCAACTACCTTAAAATTATACCCCCTCATATTAGCCATTTCTGCCCTAGGAAAAAGTCTCTGTTTTCCACTCAATTTATGCCTCTTATCGTCACCTCTCATCCTCCTTCACTCCAGGGAGAACAGTCCGAGCTTGCTCAACCTGTCTTCATAAAACATACTCTCTAATCCAGGCAGCATCCTGGTAAATATCCTCTGCACCCTCTCTAAAGTGCAGAAAGGACAGTTATACCAAAAAGCAGTCAATCCAATAAAGGAAGGTATATTTACTGTCTAATTTTGGTTTTCAAGGAGATTGAGCAAAGTGTTTATAACACAGAATATGGAACATGACAGCAAAGGAACAGCCCCTCCAGTCCACTTGCCTTTCTACCCCCTGAATGCAATGATGTGCTGAAATAACCTATAAGGATGGCAGGATCTTACTGTATCTCTGTACATGTGATAGTAATAATCCAGTGAATCATTGTTTGTCTCTGCAAGATGGAATGCTTTTCTCACTTGTCCTATTTTCAAAGGAAAGGTTTGCTTCTTTCTATTTGCTCAGGACAGCAGTACTTAGTCAAAGCTAGTTGTTACATTTTCATGAAAATGACATCTAACTTTGAATGTGCAATAGTTGTTGCGGGAAACAATAAGAAATAAATCAAAAAACTGCAAATGCAGTGAGTTTGAAATAGAAATAAAACTAAGATCAAGTAGCATCTGTAAAGAGAAACACAGCTAATCTATCAGATTAATGACCCTTCATTGGAACAGGCAAGGTGAACTTGTTTTAAATTGTGTTGAGGCAATGGAGCAAACCATGAGTGCCAGTCTGCTCTGTTGAGGGCACTGACGTGAAATATTTACTATTTCTCTCTGACCTGCCAAGCATTTCCAGTATGTTGTTGTTTTTATCAGATTCTAACATTAGCAGTTATTTGATTTGCAGAGGGAACGCTAGTGATAAGGGGTAGACCACGCTTGTTAGAATTTGCTGCATGATCAATAAGTGATACCGAGTAGATAGTGAAGTCCTCCAGCTTCCTCTACAGCTGGTTCATTCCATCAACAGCTGGACAGCTAGTGGCGTACGGTCATTTGGCAATTAATTCACACAAGCTATGGGCTTGATAAATTGCACCTGTGGCACTCTTGGCATTTTCCATACATTTTGCACATCTGGATTCTTTGACACAGGCTTACCTTGTAAAGGTGCAACTGCGGGGAATGCATTTGATCTTCTCAACAGCGGGGATTGTTAGGAAGCGAATATAGCTAGCTGAATCTGGAAGGTGTTTCTTCGAGGCAGCAGGAACATTCAATGGATCCAAAGCTGGGGAGTTCTTTTGAAGCTGTAAATCTGGCTCAACAGTTTGGCTAAGTTTGCTCAAACCTGTGTGAAATAATAATAAAATAAAATTGTGGTAGAAATATACAAGGAGAAGTGAAGGACAGCAGAGTTACAGGAAGGTTTAGGGAGCAATTCCAGAACATAATGGCCAGGCACCTGAAGAAATGTCAGAAATAGTGGAAGGAGACTAAAACTGCAGGAATGGACCAGTTTGGGGTTAATGATATAATATTGAATGCCTTTAAAAATAGGGAATAATAATAGAAAATACTAGAAATACTCAGTAGGTCTGGCAGTATCTGTAGAAAGAGAATCAGTTAATGTTTCAGGCCCTAAATCCTTCCTTCTTCAAAACAGCTAAGGGAGAAAACAAACTAGTTGTAATCAGAATCAGGTTTATTATCACTGATAATTTTTATGAAATTTGTTGCTTTGTGGCAGCGGTACCATGTGTGTGTGTGTGTGTGTGTGTGTCTGCGTGTGTGTGTGTGTGTAGTGTGTGTGTGTCTGCGTGTGTGAGTGTGTGTGTGTGTGTGTGTGTGTGTGTGTGTGTGTGTGTGTGTGTGTGAGTGTGTGTGTGTGTGTGTGTGTGTGGGCCCAAACAGTCCTTCCAGGTGAGGCGACACTTCACCTGTGAGTCTGTTGGGGTCATATACTGTGTCTGTTGCTCCTGGTGTGGCCTCTAGAATATCAATGAGATCCAACGTAGATTGGGAGACTGCTTCGCCGAGCACCTACGCTCCGTCTGCCAGAACAAGCAGGATCTCCCAGTGGTCACCCATTTTAATTCCACATCCCATTCCCATTCCGACGTTAATCCACGGCCTCCTCTACTGTCGCATTCAGGCCACAGTTATGTTGGAGGAGCAACACCTTATATTCCAACTGGGTAGTCTCCAACCTAACTGCATGAACGTCCATTTCTCAAACGTCCAGTAATTGTCTTCCTCCTCCTTCACCATTCCCCATTCCCATTTCCCTCTCTCAGCTTATCTCCTTACCTGCCTAACACCTCCCTCTGGTGTTCCTCCCCCTTCCCTTTCTTCCATGGCCTTCTACCCTCTCCTATCAGATTCCCCCTTCTCCAGTCCTGTATCTCTTTCACCAATCAACTTTCCAGCTCTTTACTTCATCCCTCCCTGTTCCGGTTTCACCTACCACCTTGTGTTTCTCTCTTCCCTCCCTCACCTTCTAACTCTGACATCTCCTGAAGAAGGGTCTCAGCCCAAAATGTCAACTGTTTACTCTTTTCCATAGATGCTGCCTGGACGGCTGAGGTCCTTCAGCATTTTGTGTGTGTAACCTTAAACAGTTCCTCTGTTTCAGATGCCGCCTGACCTGCTGTGTGCTTCCAGCATTTTCTGTTTGACGGCATGGTAATGTAGCAGTTAGCGTAACGTATTGGGGCATCAGCGACCCGGGGGCAATTCTGCCTCTGTCTGTAAGCAGGCTGTGCTTTCTCCCTGTGACTGTGTGCGTATCCTCAGGTGCTCCAATGTGCTCCCACACTCCAAAGATGTACGGGTGAGCAGGTTTGTGGTCACATAGTGTAACTGGTGGTGTGCGCTCATTGGGCTCAAAAGGCTTGTTAACCTGCAGTATCTCTAAATCTAAATCTAAATAGAAATAAAAATAGGAGCTGAGTTGCTAAGAATTCATGGGCACCTCAATAAAGGTTAGGGCAGTTCTGAGTGCCAATGAGAGATATAAGATAACCAATAACTCATCAAAGTGTAGATCTAACACAAAGACTAGGTGAAGCAGTTCATAAACACTGGAGTATAAATACAGTTCTATAGGCACATCGTTATGCAGTGACCTACCTGTTTCCTTTCTATAATGCTCCATCCAGCTATCAATGATGTTTTTAATCCTCTTATGCAGTTGCCGCAGTGATTGAATTGTGATATTGGCTCTCTGTGTGCCTCCAATAAACTCCACTGGTCTATGAAAGCTGGAGCGCTTCCTTTTAAACTATTAAGTTGAAAAACACGAGCAGATTTTACTGATGTACCTTAGCTCTGTGGCCGATAAACATTTTATAGAGAGCAGTCTAGCATCCCCTTATTTCACCTCCTGCTAGTCCCAGTCTGAGTCTCTGCTCTGTTTCTCAAGCCCCAGAGCAGAGCAACGTTAATGCCAAGGAATGCTGGAGGGAGTGCCGTTGGATTGGTTTTCAGAGAGTAACGCTACAGAGGCAGCAACGGTGGTGATGTCACCTGTTGAAGAGGTGAACTCACTGTTGTCCCGGAGGGGAGCGTAGGTGCTCAGTAAAGCACTCTCCAGCGCCAGGAAATCCCATCAGTCCCACCCTCACTCCATCCGCCACTACAGGCAGGATTTTCTGGTGCCTGCCCAACTTAATTCTGCTTCCCATTCCCTATCCGACATGTCAATCCACTGCCTCCCCTACTGTCACAATGAGGTCACACTCTGGCTGGAGAAACAACAGCTCATATTCTGGCAACACACACAAAATGCTGGTGGAACGCAGCAGGCCAGGCAGCATCTATTCGAAGAGCTGCAGTCGATGTTTCGGGCCGAGATCCTTCGTCAGGACTAACTGAAGGAAGAGTTAGTAAGAGATTTGAAAGTGGGAGGGGGAGGGGGAGATCCAAAATGATAGGAGAAGACAGGAGGGGGAGGGATGGAGCCAAGAGCTGGAAAGTTGATTGGCAAAAGGGATACATGGCTGGAGAAGGGAGAGGATCATGGGATGGGAGGTCTAGGGAGAAAGAAAGGGGGAGTAGAGCCTGGAGGATGGGCAAGGAGTTATAGTGAGAGGGACTGAGGGAGAAAAAAGAGAGAGACAGAGAGAAAGGAAAAAATAAAAATAAATAAATAAGGGATGGGGTAAGAAGGGGAGGAGGGGCATTAACAGAAATTTGAGAAGTCAATGTTCATGCCATCAGGTTGGAGGCTACCCAAGTGGAATATAAGGTGTTGTTCCTCCAACCTGAGTGTGGCTTCATCTTGACAGTAGAGGAGGCCGTGGATAGACAAATCAGAATGGGAATGGGATGTGGAATTAAAATGTGTGGCCACTGGGAGATCCTGCTTTCTCTGGCGGACAGAGCGTAGGTGTCCAGCAAAACGGTCTCCCAGCCTGCGTCAGGTCTCACCAATATATAGAAGGCTGCACCAGGGGCACCGGACACAGTATATCACCCCAGCCGACTCACAGGTGAAGTGTCGCCTCACCTGGGAGGACTGTCTGGGGCCCTGAATGGTGGTGAGGGAGGAAGTGTAAGGGCATGTGTAGCACTGGTTCCGCTTACAAGGATAAGTGCCAGGAGGGAGATCAGTGGGGAGGGATTGGGGGGACGAATGGACAAGGGAGTCGCGTAGGGAGCAATCTCTGCGGAAAGCGGTGGGGGGGAGGGAAAGATTAGCTTGGTGGTGGGATCCCATTGGAGGTGGTGGAAATTACAGAGAATTATATGTTGGACCCGGAGGCTGGTGGGGTGGTAGGTGTATTCTGCCTGGGTAGCCTCCAACCTGATGGCATAAACATTGATTTCTCTGACTTCCATTAATTTCTCCTCCCTCCCCCTTCTGTCTTTTCCATTCCCCAGTCTGGCTCCTCTCATACCCCTTACCTTCTCCTCACTTGCCTATCACTTCCCCTGGTGCCCCTCCTTCCCTTTCCTTCATGGTCCACTCTCCTCTCCTCTTCTTTGTCCCTTTTCCTCTTCTACCTATCACCTTCCAGCGCCTCACTTCATCCCTCCTCCCCACCCACTCACCTGGCTTCACCTATCACCTGCCAGCTTGTCCTCCTTCCCCTCCCTCCAACTTCTTATTCCAGTCCTGGCCTGAAATGTCGACTGTTTATTCCCCTCCATAGATGCTGCCTGACCTGCAGAGTTCCTCCAGCATTTTGTATGTGTTGCTCTGGATTTCCAGTATCTGCTGAATCTTGTGTTTCTGCAGGGACAGGTCAGCCATGAGGCCAGGGACATAATTACCCAACCGCATATCAATTCTGCACTGGAGTTCTCTACCGGCCTTTAGCAGACTCGGGCGGGGTATGGTCCACTCGGGAGGGTCACGGCTTGCTTCCAGACCCACTGAGATAGATGGTTCGGCTGATGAGCTTAGGATCAGCTGGGGCTGTGCATTGATGGAAGTGGGAAATGCAAGTTTAGAAGTTGCAGAAGAACAGAGAAAGCTTTCAGCAGCAGATGCAGAAGGATGAAAGGAGGACGAGAGGTGACTTGATAGAGGTATTTAAGATGATAAGAGGCATAGATCAGGTAGACAGCCAGCACCTTTCTCCCAGGGAGGAAGTGGCTGATATCAGATGGCATAATTTCAAGGTGATTGGAGGAACGTGTACAGGAATGTCAGCAGTAAGTTTTTATACAGGGTTTTGGGTGGGTGGTCCACTCTGACAGGGATGGTGTTGAGGCAGATATATTAGGGGCATTTAAGAAACTCTTAGATCAGCACATGGATGTTAAAAAATTCATGGCTGTGTGTGAGGAAAGGGTTAGATTGAACTTGGAGTAGGTTAAAAGGCTGGCACAAAGGGCTTATACTGTGCTGCAAAGTTCTAGAAAAGAATTGGCCAGTGAGGTAGAGGAATTCATGTTTCCTGGCCAGGTTAGTGTGAGTCTCATAGCTATTGGGGCATTTGTGCACTGAAGGGGTTAAAATTTTCAGATCTGAGTTTGCTGCTGATGTAAAGGATTTCTATTGATTGATTGATACAGTATGGAACAGGCCTTTCGAGCCCTTTGAGCCATGCTGGCAAGCAACCCCTGATTTAATCCTAGCCTCATCACAGGACAATTTACAATGACCAATTATCCACCAGCTGGACTGCGTGAGGACCGGAGCACCCGGAGGCAATCCATGCATACAAACTCCCTACAGATGGCGGCAGGAATTGAACCCGGGTCGCTGGTACTGTAAAGCATTGTGCTAACCAGTACACGGCCGTGCCACCCTAAAGACTTCAAATATTTGAAATCTAATGCTCTGAGAAACCAAGGAGAGATCTACGAATCCCACCTAATAAGTTTGCACTGAGAGCTCTTAACTATATAAATTGTTGAAGTGTGAAAAAAATGATTGAGACATGTAAGTGGAATTATCTCACTGTGTGAATTCTGGTGCCCTAACGTGCTCTTGTTGGAAAAGGGCTGCCAACAAGCCCAGAGTCTGTCACTGTAATTGCTTCTTCCCAGTCTAACACACAGTATGAGCTTGTAATTTAGCAGTCCCTGATCATCACAATTGTGTTTGTTCAGCACCTTTCATGTAGAAACTGTGCAAGTTTGATTTAAACTTCTATGATAAGTGTGTGTAAGTACATGTTTGGGAGGGATATAGAAGGCTATAGTCCATGTATAGGTTGATAGGACTAGGCAGAATAAGAGTTTGGCATGGAGCAGATGGGCGGAAGGGCCTATTTCTGTGCTGTAGAGCTCAATAACTCTATGGCAGAGTTTCTTAGGAACATAACTAATGTGTTGTAACACAACTACTTGTAATTTGAATTAGGGATGCAGAGTTTTAGATAGCCTCAAGCTGGCAAAGAATGGAATGTGAAAGGGTAGTTGGGAGCTAACAAAGGGGAAAGGAGATGAGTTCAGCTGGGCTGATACTGGCTGACCTCAGTGATTCAAACTGAAGGCCTTGTTGAGGACTATCGGGGGCCACTCACTAAGACTCAAGATTCATTGTTGTAATCTCTCTGGCTCAGCGTCAGGTAGATGCCAGATGTAACATCACAGATTGTTTTATTGTGGGGACCATGGAAGATTGGCTCATTGAGTAATGGAACAGGCTTGAGGGTTAAAGAGTCTCCTCTGGCTACACGCATCTGCTATAGATTAGAGTGTTACACCACTGTTTCCTCTAAACTGTGCGGGTGCAAGGCCGCACAGTAACTGAAATGCCCCCACTCACATAGCCTGTGTATCTGTGCAGCCAGAATTTTCTTTTGTATAATGTTTTATTAAAGTGCTGCGCAGTTTTCAGGCCGTGTAAACATTTCCTGCTCAGAGCAATGATAGGTATGCACAGCTGTGAAAAAAAATCAGAGGGAATGTTGGTTGGGACCCACAATACCTTGACTGCAGGGGTGAACAGGATTAAAACCTGACTTCCCTAGACAAGTTTCAAACTAATAGGTTTGGCAGTGCGGGAGTGAAAATGGTCCTCCAATGTAGGAGGAAATGAGCAATATGCAAACTGTCATCTGTAGAAGAACACAACTGAAGTAAGCAATGGATGCTGTGTCACAACAGTGCCGTGTGAAATGGATGGTATAAAACAGGTTAGAAATGACCATTACCTGAAGCAAAATGTACACCAAGAATGCCAGGTTCACCTCACCAAATGTTTCCTTCATCCTTAAATTGTCAAATTACACACCTAAAATCCAGAATTGCAGGAACAGAAAATTCCACCAGCTAAATATTGTGCAGAATCAGGAAGGCATATAGTGTGGAAACATTCAACCCTCTGACTGGAGCTCCCATATACATTAATCCATTGACACAACCCTGCAATGCTCCCATTTTATTCTCCCCACATTCCTCAACTCCCCCCAGATTCTACCGCTCATCGGCATCCCGGGGGCACTTTACAGTGGCGTAAACCAACCAACCTGCATGCCTTTGGGTTGTGAGAGGAAACAGACCACTCTGGAAGAGCATACGTGACCACAAGGAGAATGAACACAGTCTGCAGATGAGGTCAGGGTTGAACCTAGGAGTGGCTCAACGTATTCCCAGTGAGGATAAAGCACTGTCACTGGACCATGTCAGAGAATCTATTCCCATTCCGTGCAATCGATCTCTTTTCATAAACTGGTATCATATTCCCAAGGTGGGTTTTGAACATCTCCGCTAGGCCAGGTATCAAATATCTCCCCTAACCGAGTATCAAACATCTCCTCAGATGTGTTTTGAACATGTCCCCTTGCCAGGTATCAAACATCTCCCCAGATTGTTTTAAACATTTCCCCTAGCCCGTATTTCGACGTTCTACACTAGTCCGAATTTCAAACATCTCTCTTAGCCGAGTTTCAAACATTTCCCCCAGACCGGATTTCAAACATCTCCCCGGTCTGGGTTTTGAACATTTCCCATCTTCACTCCTCTTTTCATGATCTCACCCCCGGATCAAGACTTCCTCCCCTTCTGTTAACTTCAATATTCCATCGACCCCAAGCCAGTCTCCTGCATTCCCTGCTCCATAAACATTGAGATGTTCAAATCTATGCTGCCTTGTGTTCTAGCCTACACAACCCCTGTTCAATCACCACTTCAGTGCACGCTCATCTTCACTGGCCAGTTAGCCAGTAACTTTCATGCTTATTTTCAAATTCCCCCGTTGCTTCTAATCATCACCACTTCCACCTCCCATCACCATCCCCCTTCAGTCTCCCAGCCCTGCAGCTCTTCAAAGAATCTGCTCTCTTCCAATACAAATTCTTGTCTTTTGAACATTTCCTTCATATTAACCCTATTTCCGGTGGCCATAACTTCATCTTTCAGCACAGCTCAGCAAATTCTTGCTACATGTCAATGTACATGGTGAATAAAGTTGATCCCTGATCCTTCCTGAGACCTGAACTTTGAAATTGGCTCCTAAAACCTCCCCTTCCTTCACCTTTTCTTCACCTCACTGATGTACCATACACCCACTTCATTCAACCATAAGTTCGAAAGCCTCCTTATGTGGCTTTGCTACAAAGTGCTTGCGAAGCATTTACTGCTCAAAGTATTGTACAGGAAAGAGTTTGGTGTGTGGCGCAGGGCCAGCGTTGTGAGACGGCCAGGCAATCAGGCGGAGTTGCTCTGAATTGGGCCTGATATGGCGCAGCTCCAAATGAGCAGGCCGCAGCATGAAGCGAGATCATCGCAGAGCCGGTTCAGTTTTGAGCTGGCAGGTGGAGTGAGCAGTCTGAGAGAGGTTGGCTGAGTGAAACAGGTCATTGTGTGAGACTTCCCCACCCTGAGGCACAATGGAGGAAAGTGAAACCTGCATCAAACGTGGCCACATTGCTCACAGCTACGGTGGGATGTAGGCCTCAACCCTCAGAGAAGGTTAAGCAGGAAGTGCGAGAGGCGTGGTATGAAGTGGAGGAAGCCATTTCTGCCCCACGTGCTGCCCAAATCAAGATCAACATTCAAGTTTATTTACTACATGTACAATGAAGCTTAGAGTGAAATGCTTTGCTTACATTAACACCAATTCTCCCACGGGTGTGCTGGGAGGTGTCACCACACATTCCAGCACCAACACAGAATGCTCACAATGCTCGGCAGAGTAACACAGAAGACAGTCAGCAGCAAAACCATTCCCATTGTTCCCTCCCTCCCTCCCACACACACACTTAGACCCGCGAGAGGGCAGGCCTCCAACCTCCAGTACACGTAGTATAAATGCGCTGAAACTCTGCACTAGCACTGACGCAGGGTCTTGACTCAAAACATCGACAGCTCCTTTCCCTCCATGGACGCTGCTCGGCCTGCTGAGTTCCTCTCGCAGGAAACCAGACACTCTAGCTTCCAGCATCTGAAGTCCCTTGCTTAACCTTGTGTCTGATCTCGGCCTGCCTGCACCTGCAATCCCTGCTTACCAGCCTCCCTCTTCCAACATGGTGTTGTACCATTACTTACTGACTTTCTGCTGTCTCTGTGCTTTTGTCTTAATGCAATCGTTTTCATGAGAGGTCTGGCTGAAGCTGATGTAAATGGTGTATCAGTCAGCAGCTTACCCTAAAATATTGCACAAACATTATTTATTGCACCTAAAGTATAGATATATGCTTCTCAAATGCATATCAGTTTGGATATGGACTAAAATTATGCTTTAGAGTAAAAACACTTAAAATAAACCCAAGCAGTAATGGTGTTCCGCTGTTTGAATTTGCTATGGAAGTAATGAAGCAGTCAGACTGAGAAAATCAGGTCAGTTTGTAACCACGCATATCAGGACAGGGTCTATCTCTAGATAGTTGTGATTACCTGTTCCCTGGTTCGTAGGAAGCAGGGCTACACTAGAAAGGTATTCACTAAAATGTTAGAAATAACCTGATGTTCGCCAGATGTTCTGAAAAATCACTACTCCTTCCCTGATCAGCCTCTATCTCCATGAGTAGATGCAAGTTATAACCTTTATTGTCTAATACACTGAAAGAGATGCTCTTGATACGAATTCATAGGGTGTATGGCGCATGTGAACCTTTTCCTTGTGTGCTTTCTTTATTTTCTTTATCAGTGGAAATGAAATAAATGTGAATTGCATTTAACTGCAATTTGTGTATGTATGTATATATGTGCCTATAAAAAGTATTCACCTCCCCCTTGGTATATCAGGGAAGTAGTAGTGATATTTCAGAAAGTCTTGTGAACATCTAATCATTGATTGCGTAAGTATTCAGCCCCTTTTAATAAGACCTCAATCCAACTGAAAATTTGTGGCTGGACTTGAAAAGGGCTGTCACTGAGGAAAACACACAGAGGATGCAGAGGGGGATCACAAAGTCGAGGAAAGAGGACCGGGTCGAGACAACAGAGACTTATGGAGAAGAGGAGTTCGGTGAGTAATAAAATGGACGAGTTCACGGCGCTAGCCAGGCGTCAGAGAACATTTCGGGAGTGCAGTGTTATGTGTTTCACTGGAACGGGGCTGCACAAGGACCTACCCAATCAAAACTTCTCCATGGACGGCTTCCAGACCATTCCGGCTGACCGGAAGTGCACTGAGAGCGGTAAGCATAAAGGAGTTGGGTGCTTACTGTTCTGATTAACAGCAGATGGTGCAGTCTGGGTCATATTACAATCGAGGAACGTGTTTGTAGACCGGATATTGAACTTTTTACTGTTGGACTTCGGCCACATTCCACCGAGATTCAACACTGGGCGGCACGGGAGGTTGTTCCTGCCTGTGGCCATCGAACTTGCAGCTCCTCCCGTGGAGGGTCAGACACCCTGAGCCAATAGACTGGTCCTGGACTTTTTTCCATCTGGCATAGTTTTGCATTTTGTTGTTTGATTGCTTGTGGTTTCTGTATTGCTATATTTATGCTCTATTCTTGGTTGGTGTGGCTGTAACGAAACCCAATTTCCCTCGAGATCAATAAAGTATATCTATCTATCTATCAATCACTCACGATCCCAATGCAATCTGACAGAGCTTGAGCAGTTTCATAAAGAAGGATGGGGAGAAATTGCAGTGTCCAGATGTGCAAAGCTGATAGAGACCTATCCACACAGACTCAAGGCTGTAATTGCTGCCAAAGGTGCATCGAAATACTGACTTGAAGGGGTGAATACTTATGCAATTAATTATTTTGTGTTTAAATTTGTAATTAACTTAGATCACTTTGTAGAGATCTGTTTTATGCTTGATAGAAGTCTTTTTCTGTTGATCAGTGTCAAAAAAGCCAAATTAAATCCACTGTGGTTTAATGTTGTAAAACAATAAAATATGAAAACTTCCAAGGGGAGTGAAAACTTTTTATAGGCACTGTATATGCATGCATGTGTATATGTGTGTATACATTTGCATGCATATAACTATGTGTGTGCACATGTGAGTAGTCTTGTGTGTGTATGTGTGTATGTGTATGTGTGTAAATATGTGCATGTGCGTGTGTTTGTGTGTGTTCATGTGCGTGTATGAGTGTGCGCGTGTGTGTAAAAGGAATTTCTACTAATTAACATGTATTTAAAACAGCTTCAATTGAAGCTACTTGTTTACTTCTATTGGGCAGCAGTGATCTATGTAACCTGATCAATGGCGTTATCAGTCAAGATATACAAAAGCAATTTCTAAGAGGCAATTATTGTTTCACATGGTATTGATGTTCACAACTGCTAATACATGGAAATGAGTTGTAAAGATATGGGATTCATTTAGCTGTGCTGCTGACTCCGGTTGAAGTGAAGCAGCTCTGTGTTCTGCTCTTGAAAAATAAATTACAAATGCTGAAAATCTGAAATAAAATCAGGAAATACTGGAGTAACACCTGTGCAATGCTGGAGGAACTCAGCATGTCAGACATTCCCTATTGAGGGAAATGAACAGTTAATATTTTGGGCCAAGATATTTCACCAGGATGTAGAAGTCTCGATGAAATGTCTTGGCCTGAAATGCCCACTCACAAACAAGAGAAAACCCGCAGATGCTGGAAATCTGAGCAACACACACAAAATGCTGGAGGAACTCAGCAGGCCAGGTAGCATCCATGGAAAAGAGTATAGTCGATGTTTTGGGCTGAGAGCTGGACTGACAAAGAGTTTCAGCCCGAAATGTCGACTGTACTTTTTCCATAATTGCTGCCTGGCATCTATGTTTCTCCAGCATTTTGTGTGTTGCTGAAATGTCAACTGTTTATTTCCCTCCATACTTGCTACCCAACCTGCTGAGTTCCTCCAGCTGTTGTGTGGTTGCTCAACGTTTTCAGCATCTTCAGAATACTAGAAATGTTCAGCAGGTCAGGTTGCATCTGTGGAGAGGAAAGCAGGATTAATGTTTCAGATTGATACGGTAATTCTGGTTCTCTCTCTGCACATGTAGCCTGACCTGCTGGGCATTTCCAGCACTTCCTGATTCTGTCATGTCCTTTCCTTCAGTGACAGTCTGCACCTGACCATTCACTGGACATTTCGACCATTGCACTGGCACAGGTGGAAGCTTCGTGACTTATCAGATCACTGCAGAACAGTTACATTAGAACAGAGGACACTTCAGCACAGTACACTCCCTTCTGCCCAGGAGGTTGGGCTGACATAACCTACTCTGAGATCAATCTAACCCTTCTCTCCTGCATAGTCCTTCATTTTTCTATCATCCATGTGCATATCTACGAGTTTCTTAAATGTCCCTAACGTATCTGCCTCTACCATCACCCTGGCAGAATATTCCATGCACCCATCACTTTCTGTGTAATAAACGTCTTTCATATCACCCCAATATTTTCCTCCAATAACCTTAAAATTATGCCTACTCATATTAGACATTTCCACCCTGGGAAAAAGTCTCTGTCTATCAACTCAGTCTATGCCTCTTATCATCTTGTACATCTCTATCAAGTCTCACCTCATCCCCCTTCACTGAAAAGAGAGAAGACCTCGCTCACTCAGTCTACCCTCCAAAGACATGCTCTCTAATTCAGGCAGCATCTCCTCTGCCTCCCCTTCTAAAGCTTCCACATCCTACCTATAACAAGGTGACCAGAATTGAACACACACGTGTGCTCTAACCAGAGTTTTATAGAGCTGCATTAATACCTTGTGGCTCCTGAACTCAGTCCATATATAACCATATAACAACTACAGCACGGAAACAGGCCATCTTGGCCCTTCTAGTCCATGCCGAACTCTTACCCTATCCTAGTCCCACCGACCTGCACTCAGCCCATGACCCTCCATTCCTTTCCTGTCCATATATCTATCCAATTTAACTTTAAACGACAACATTGAACCTGCCTCAACCACTTCTGCTGGAAACTCGTTCCACACAGTTACCACTCTCTGAGTAAAGAAGTTCCCCCTCATATTACCCCTAAACTTTTGACCTCTAACGCTCAACCCATCCCCTCTTGTTTGAATCTTCCCCACTCTCAATTGAAAAAGTCTAACCACGTCAACTCTATCAATCCCCCTCATAATTTTAAACACCTCTATCAAGTCCCCCCTCAACCTTCTACGCTCCAAAGAATAAAGACCTAACTTGTTCAACCTTTCTCTGTAATTTAGGAGATGAAACCCAGGCAACATTTTAGTAAACCTCCTCTGTACTCTCTCAATGTTATTGACATCTTTCCTATAATTCGGTGACCAGAACTGTACACAATATTCCAGATTTGGCCTCACCAATGCCTTATACAAATTCAACATTACATCCCAACTCCTATACTCAATGCTCTGATTAATAAAGGCCAGCCTACCAAAAGCTTTCTTCAACGCCCTATCCACATGAGATTCCACCTTCAGGGAACTATGCACCATTATTAATGCTGTTCTACTGCATTCTTCAATGCCCTACCATTTACCATATATGTCCTATTTTGATTAGTTCTACCAAAATGTAGCACCTCATATTTTTCAGCATTAAACTCCATCTGCTATCTTGCAGCCTACTCTTCTAACTGGCCTTAATCTCTCTGCAAGCTTTGAAAACCTACCTCATCACCCACAACTCCACCTAAAGAATCTTAGTATCATCTGCATACTTACTAATCCAATTTACCACCCCATCATCCAGATCATTAATATATATGACAAACAACATTGGACCCAGTACAGATCCCTGAGGCACACCACTGCACACCCACCTCCAATCTGACAAACAGTTATCCACCACTACTCTCTGGCGTCTCCCATCCAGCCACTGCTGAATCCAATTTACTACTTCAATATTAATACCTAACGATTGAACCTTCCTAACTAACCTTCCGTGTGGAACCTTGTCAAAGGCCTTACTGAAGTCCATATAGACAATATCCACCGCTTTACCCTCGTCAACTTTCTTAGTGACCTCATCAAAAAAATTCAATAAGATTTGTCAAACATGACCTTCCATGCACAAATCCATGTTGACTGTTCCTAATCAGACCCTGTCTATCCAGATAATTATATATACCATCTCTAAGAATACTTTCCATCAATTTACCCACCACTGACGTCAAACTCACGGGCCAATAATTGCCAGATTTATTCTTAGAACCCTTCTTATACCTTCTTAACCCCTGAATAAAGAAAACCATCACACCATTCTTCTGTGCTTTCCCACAGCCCTGCAAATGATTTTGCCTCAGGTGCCCATCCAATTGCCTTTGAAAGCTCCATTGGTTTCATTTTCCTTACAAGTAGCAGGTTCTAAATCACAACCACCTACTACTGTATAAAGAACTGTTCCTTATCTTACCTCTCAATCTTATGCCTTTCCATTTAAGTCTGTGTCTCCTGGTCCTTGAAATAACTGCTGATAAGAACAGTTTCTGTTTAACTTCGAAAGCAGTCATGATCCTGTACACCACATCTGGTATATTGTGTCAGTTCTGGCCTGTACTGTGCTTTAATATTCTGATCTACCTCTTCACCTTCTTTGCTCCAAGAAGATCAGCCTCAGCTACCCCAGTCAAACATTGGAGCTGAAATCCCTGAATCCTTGGACCCATTCCAGTAAATCTCTTTTGCATCCTCATTTGGAATTCACATCCTTAAATCTATTGGTCAGTTCTGAATGTAATACACTGGTTTTGTAAATTGATCAATGTCTTTTTTTTAAAAGCTCAATATAATCTTCCTGCCTTTGCATTCTATGAAGCGTAGGTTCACATAATGCTTCAACATATCCTGCCCTGTTCAAAGATGCCTGCATTGATACACTATTGCTGTATACGTCTGGTTTATTTCCATGTTCTTTCTGCCTGAATGCTGCACTTCATACTTCTCCGTAACAAATTTCTCTTAATTATCGTCTGCTTATTATATAAATAAATTTCTGTCCACTTCCAGAGGGTTTCTATCAACCAAACCTCCATTACATATCTGTGATATTTTAAGTTCTATCTTGCTTACTCATATACAAAGTCCTAACCGTATATTAAAAAAAGCAGTGACTTCTGCATCGATCCCGGGAGAATATCTCTGCCTACAAATCTCCAGCTTGAAAACCAGCTACCTATCTGTTGGATTAAGGTGTAGAAGTTACTTTCTTTCTATTTTTCTTGTAGTTTGACTTTCCTATTCAAGCTTGCATTTTTATATACTCACCTACTCAGTGGCCACTTTATTAGGTACACCTGTACACCTTCTCATTAATGTTAATATCTAATCCGCCAGTCATGTGGCAACAACACAACGCATAAAAGCATGCAGAGGTTCAGTAGTTGTTCCGACCAAACATCAGAGTGGGGAAGAGATATGATCTAAGTGACTTTGACCATGGAAGTTGGTGCCAGATGGGAGGTTTGAGTACCTCAGAAACTGCTGATCTGCTTGGATCTTCACGCACAACCATCACTAGAGTTCACAGGAACAGTGAGTGCAGTTCTGTGGGCGAAAATGCCTTGTTTATGAGAGAGGTGAGAGGAGAATGGCTAGACTGGTTCAAGTTAACAGAAAGGTGACAGTAACTCAAATAACCACACGTTACAACAGTGGTGTGCAGAACAGCATCTCTGAATGCACAGAAGTCGAACCTTGAAGTGGATGGACTACAGCAGCAGAAAACCATGAACATAGACACCGCCTAACCTCCTGTACCTAATAAAGTGGCCACTGAGTGTATATGTAAGAGTTCAGTGAATTTTATAGTGATTATAGCACAGCTGCTTCTAGAAACTTCTAATTGTTCTGTAGCAGGTGCTACACCACTTGAATCTGACTATTCCTTAGGTTATTAGCTATTGCTGGAATTTGTGTTAGCTCTAGTTTAAATATAAGATGATCGTGGCTGCTTTTTTTCTTTTTTTTATTCTCTTGGCTCCTCTTTTTTTTTGTTAATTTTTCACTCTTGTAACATGTAATAAAACTATTGTAAGCAGTAAGTTTTCTACCTCATTCTTGACTTCCAAAGAATCTTTGAGTCACAAGAATATCAGAATCCAGCATCTACCAACTCTTTTATCCTTGTCAACCTCTGCCACTAATCCTTCTTAATCCTTTCCTTTTGCTGAACAGCCTATTATGCGAGACTTTGCAGAAAATCTTCTGAAAATCGACACTGCATTCTTTTTACCAGCTTACTCTTTTTCTGAAGAAATGCATTCGCGGTAAGAAGTGATGTACACAGGCGCGCATCAGTCTGCTGCTTCTTAATCATTTAAGATTCTGCAACTAGCCAAGTTTGTCCCGAAGTCTTCAGAAATTACAGGCACGGGTGAAAGAGGGAAGGAAGATGAAAGAACAGTTCTCCTTTCATTTTTGAACCCTTTTGCTCTCCAGTTATAGAAAACTGTGAGAAACAGAGGAAGAGGAAGGACAAGTCATCTACTCGAGTTCTGTCTATCAACAGAACGGTCTTATTAAAACACACAGGTCCTGTTTGTTTTAAAATTGTAATCACACTCATTGAAAAACAATAAGAAAAGCAGCTACAATTTGGGATTACTGTTTTCGATCTGCACTTACCATTTCATCCGGCATGGGAGGAATTACATCCGGCAAGGGAGAAAGGGGGAAGCGGATATACTCATACTGCCATTTGTAGGTGAAATTGATTGAAAATTGACCATTGATTCGTACAGTGATGTAGTCATTAACCTGCAGGTATGGAACAGGTATCACACATTCATATGCAGTTGGATATCACAGTGGTTCAGGTTTGAAGAGGACATAAACTGAGTTCAGAAGATTGAGAGTAGAGTCAATCAAGTTGTTGAAATAATTTATTCAACAGAATAGAACAGGAGTGATCCCCCTTTTCTCTTTTCCATTCCCAATTCTGGCTCCCCTCCTACTCCTTCTCTTCTCCACACTTGTCCATCAGCTCCCCCTGGTACCCCTCCTCCTCCTCTTTCTCCCATGGTCCTCTCTCCTCTTCTATCAGATTCGTTCTTCTGTAGACCTTTACCTCTTCCACTTATCACCTCCCTGCTTCTCACTTCGTCCTCCCTCCCTCACCAACGAATCTTCCCCTATCACCTGCCGGCTTGTGCTCCTTCCCCTCCACCCATCTTCTTATTCTGGCTTCTGCCCCATTCCTTTCCAGTCCTGATAAAGAGGCTCAGCCCAAAACATTGATCTCTACAAATGTAGAAGCTACTGTGTAAAAGTCATGTGAGATGTCATGCATGTAGCTTCACATGACCTGGTCCAATGTCAGATGGATAAAAATGTCAATGCCGTCAACCTCAAGGGATATTTATAAGGAGAACTAGAAGTCTGCCTCCCCCCTCCTTGTGGTGAAAATCATCAAGATTTCCACTGAAATTTACAGTCATGAACCTTGTTGTCTCATCTGACTGAGACTGATGGAAACTTACATGCATCCATATTGGCTCAGGAAGATTTCCTCTTTTTGGCCATTTCCAATGCTTCATTGAAATTTCGTGTTCATTAATTAGCAGCCCACCCTCGTTATGGTACAGCAGGATAGTTGACTTTCTGGTAATATATCAAGTGAAGAGAAATAATTACACTACCAACTTGGAACTATTGCACTAAAGGAGTTTGTTCAGCCTGTCCTACCCATCTGTTTTAAGGAACTACACTGTTTAATTAGTCCTAACACAAAAGCCCTGTAAGGATTTCATTGACAAGAATACGTCAAAGTTCCTTATTAAACTTTATGAATTTTTTATTTCCATCTGCACTTTCATGAAATTCATCCTGAGACAAGTGTGAAATTTGTTTTAACCTCACAAAAAAAATTACTAATGCAATATTGTGAATCACATAGCTGTGGAGCAGTGCCTTTTTGTGCATGTCTCTCCCCGGTAGCTATTTTAACACTGTAATTTAGACTTCTAGTGATGTTGTGAATGACTGTGGGGGTATCAAACCATTAATTAGGAGTGGCTCATTAGAACTCCACTAATCATTGTGAACTGTGTGCATTGACAAAGAGTATTGCTAGTACAAACTCCACCTGGAGAACTTTAGAGAGGTTGTAATCTTTTAGTGATCCAACCAACACCAGATCAACACGTGGATTACTAGAACAACACAAATCTGACACGTCTATCACTTCCTTCCAATTAGACACATTACAGCCTCATATACTCAATGCTTTCAACTCATTTGGTGTCACTCTTTTTGACTCGCTACCCATTTTGTCTTACATTGTGAATTCTTTTTATCATATTAAACTCTTCCCTTCTACCCAGTCAGACTTTTCCTTTTAACAAACACAAATTGCAGGAGGAATTTAGCAAATCAGACAGCAAGTATGGAAAGGGAGAGGAATAAACAGTGATGCTGCCTGACTTGCTTGCTGAGTTCCTCCAGCATTGTGTGTGTGTTCCTGTGGATTTCCAGTATCTCTTTGTGCTTAAGACTTTTCCTACAAAAAGTAGTGGATACAGCCCAGTCCATCACGGGTAAAGCCCACCAGGCCATTGGGCACATTGGGAGGAAAGCAGCATCCATCGTCAGGATATGCTGTCTTCTCACTGCAAGCATCAGGAAAAAGGCACAGGAGCCTCAGGACTCACACCACCAGGTTCAGGAACAGTTATTACCCCTCAACCATCAGGCTCTTGAACCAGAAGGGATAACTTCATTCAACTTCACTTGCTGCACCATTGAAATGTTCCTACAACCAATGGATTAACTTTCAAGGACTCTTCATCTCATGTTCTCAATATTTATTGCTTATTTATTATTATTATTTCTTTCTTTTTGTATTTGCAGTTTGTTGACTTTTGCATGCTGGTTGAATGCCCAAGTTGATGTAGTCTTTCACTGATTTGGTTATGGTTATTAATCAATGGATTTACTGTGTACACCTGCAAGAAAATGAATCTCAGGGTTGTATGTGGTGATGTATATGTACTTTGATAATAAATTTACATTGAACTTTGAACTGTTCCATTTGTTCTTCCTTCCTTCCCCTCTTACTCTGAAATTTAAAACTCGTTTTTTATGTCACTTTTTATAGTTCTGTTTTACTCTCTCCATGGGAGCTGTTTACGTATTTCCAGCATTTCCTGGTTGATCTTGGATTTGTGGATCTTTGGGTGCCTTTCTACTCCCTGTATAGTCAAAACAGCGTGGCCAGATTCAGTTCTAATTCCATCTACAAGTTTGCAGATGACACCACTGTAGTGGGCCAAAACTCAATAACTATGAGAAGATAGGCAGCCCAGTGATACGGTGCTATGGTGATATGATTTTTTTTGTGTTTACCAGTGATATGGTGTCATGACAACAACCTTTCCCTCACTGTCAGCAAAACTAAGGAGCTGGTCATTGACTTCAGGAAGTGAGGGGGTGTGGTAGTGTATAGAGCATGTTCTCTTGTTTACATCAAAGATGCTGAGGTCAAGAAGATTGAAAGCTTCAAGTCCCTGACCAAGAAAGCTCACCAGTACTTCTCATAGAAACATAGAAACATGGAAAACCTACAGCACAATACAGGCCCTTCGGCCCACAGAGTTGTGCCGAACATGTCCCTACCTTAGAAATTACTAGGTTTACCTATAGCCCTCTATTTTACTAAGCTCCATGTACCTATCTAAAAGTTTCTTAAAAGTTTCAGGAGGCTAAAGAAATTTGACAAGTCCCTTTTGACTTCACCAAGTTTTATAGATCCTATCTGGATACATCACAGCTTGTTAATGCTGTACCCATGACTTCAAGGTTCTGCAAAGTTGTGGACACCTCCCTGGTCTCTGTTTACACTTTTCGCTGCCTCAAAGATCCCACTCACCCCAGATACTTTCTCTATACCTTCACCCCTCTCGCTTGATGCAGCCGGAGAATGGTGCTGGAGTCTTGGGTCTTGGGCAAGGTTTAATCGACACTGTTTCTGGATTGGACACTGCAGGTCATGTTATATGTGTTTCTGGTTTCTGCTTATGCCTGTTTTTATTTCTATTTTGTGTCATTTTGATCAGCGTGGACTGACTCTGTGGCCTGCAGTCAATGAACGACACACCACTAAATTGAAATGAACTAAGCTAAACTAAGCATTCTCAGATTGTTTCAGTGACACTGTGGTTTGATATTTAATATTCTGTCTTCTTGCTCATTTTTGCTGTTTGTGTGATTTGTTCTTTTGGATGTTTGATGTTTCTTTTGAACGTGTTTCATGGTCTTTTTTGTTTCATGGGTGTCTGTGGGAAGACGATTATCAGGGTTGTATACTGCACACATACTTTGATAATAAATGTACTTTGAAAGTTTGAAATTTGAACCCCCCCCCCCGCCCACCATTGGGCAGAGGAGTCAAAAGCTTGAAAGTATATACTGCGCCCGGACAGATGTATCCATTGTTATGAGACCATTGAATGTACAATAGGAAAAGCTCTTGACCTCACAATCTACCTCATTATAAGCTTGCACCTTACTGTCTGTCTGCACATTTTTCTGTAACAATAACACTTTATTCTCCATTCTGTTATTGTTTCCCTTGCCCTATCGCAATGTACCGATGCGATGACAAGACCTGTATGGATGACATGCAAAACTACCTCAGTACCTGTAACAACAATGAACCAGTTTATAAAACAACAATAAATCAAGGATTTTGCTTTAGCATTTCCAATAGATTATTTAACACTTACTCTCCAGGTAGGAAAATACTCCCATCTCCAAATGGTGTGAAACTGCCCAGTAAGGTGGGCCGTACTGCAGAATCATCAAAGATATTGGTGTAAAATGCTTCTGGACAGGAGAGCCCAGAGTGACTGCGACATACGGCGATATTTCCTGAAGGGTAACTGCACCTGGAGTCAAGGAGTAATTCAACAACAGGAGTGACGAGCTTTCATTATGAGTTGGAGTACCGTCACCTGGTTAACTGGTAACCATCCACCTACAATCAGTTCATCACCATCATCGCATATTATCAGCAAAATTCAAAAGCGACATATTCCTCAACATGACTAATGTACTGACCATAAATCACCCCATCCTTCCACGAGCTCCCCTATCGTTCTCCATCCCTCCCATAGTGTGTCACCCACCCCATCATCCTTCCCCACCACACTCAACTGTTTCTATCACTCTCACTCACCTTTCCCTAGAACTCCCCACCCATCACTCTCACTCACCTGACTCCCCGCCTCCATCATTGTCTCTTCACCGTCATTCTCAGTTCCTGCATTATTCCTGACACCAGTCACTGCACTTACTTACCATTACTCCTCCTCATACCTTGTCCAATCTCTGCCACCCCGCATCTTCCCTTTCACACTCCTGATCACCTCTCCTAACCCAACTTACCCCTCCACCCCTCTTCATCCCTCTCCATCCGTCTTCCCTCATCACCCTTAAATTCTCCATCACTCTTCCCTCCTCACCATTACTCTTCATCATTCTTCCCTCATCAACCACAAACTCATCATCACCCTTCACTATCCCAAATATTTTCCCTCCCTTTTCACTCTCACCCTCCCAACACACCATGACTTATATCTCGCACCTTCACCCACCATTCTTACCTTTCTCCATCACTATCACCTCTCATTACCCACTCAGCTTCTTCCTCACTGTCCTCAGCCACTCCGTACTCACACAATCACTCTCACTCAGCACACTCCGTCATTCCCCCTTCCTAACTGCACACATCCCATCCCCCTCACCTCCCTGCCAATCCCTGTGTACACTGCCCCCAGCAGACCCCCAGGGTCCCAGCCACCCCATTGTTCTATTTTCTCATCTTACACTCTCTCCACAGCCCCATGGCAGTATTCTCCTCCTGCCCTTCTTGCTCCCGCTTCCTGTCACTGTAATCTGGTCTAATCACTTCCCACCCTCCTTACGCACCTTACTCTGTTCCACCAATCACTCAGTCCCCAACAATTCCCCCTCCCAATCACTCACTCCTACACTATATCACCCTACCACATCACCCTCCCTTTGTGCATCACTCTCACCCTCCCCTCATGCATCACTCTCACCCTCCCCTCGTACATCACTCTCACCCTCCCCTCGTACATCACTCTCACTCTCCCCTCGTGCATCACTCTCACTCTCCCCTCGTGCATCACTCTCACTCTCCTATTATTCATGATCGCCCATCACTTTCTTTCTCAACACTATAACCCTTCCCGATCCCAATCTCACTCACTCTCCCATTACTCCACCCATCCCTATTACTCTCATACTCTCCAGCCACTCCAGGAAACACAAAAATACAGGGAAATAGGAGCAGGAATGGGCCAGCAGACACATCAGTCCTGTTCACCATTCAGTATGATCATGACTAATCTGTACTGGTCTCAACTGCTCTTCTGAGACTGCTCCCCAAGCCCTTAATTTCTTAATCTTTCAAATATTTATCTATCTCCATCTTAAAAATGATCAGGCCCCCATGGCCCTCAGGGGCAGAGAGCTCCGGAGATTCACGTGTAGTTATGTTCCCTTGTTCTCAATTCTCCTACTAATGAAAACATCTCAACATTTACCCCAGGAAATCCCTTTAGGATCTTGTCTGACTGAATGGGCTCACCCTTCATTCTCCTAAACTCTAAGGAGTACAGACCCATGTCAGCCACCTTGGCAATCACACCATCTGCTGTCACTCTCGTCCTTCCCTCTCATTCTTACTCTCCTCAGCATTGTTACCCCATGACTAGAATACCACTGTTCACTGTTCACCTTTGTTAAAACCATATGAATCTCCATTTCCTTAGCTCAGTCGATCCTTACCTTTAACTTTCTCTTCTTTTGGTTCAATCCCCTTTCTTGGAAAAACAACTTGATAACCCTACTTGTTCCAGCCACAGGATTAAGTGCTGCTTCACTTCACTCAGACTACTTACACTAACTTCTTATGCCATTCGCTGCATTTTTAAACAGAAGACACGGGTCAATGTTATTGAAAACAGTAATACTGAAGTTTCAAGGATACTAAATGATGCACGATCCATCATTTAATGCATAATGTAGTTTATTTAATGCAGGATTTTCTACTTTCATGGCTGGGATTGGAGGTTTTCCATCCTTTAGAGCAAACACTGGGGCCAACGCTTGCTTCCAGTATTTGCCCAAGGGCACAGTTCTGGCCTCTTCATAGTGTAGGAGGATCACTGGCTTGTTGAATCCATGCTTCGCCATACTCATGCTTTGCAATTTTCTGAATGGAAAACAAAAAGTGAATAAAGTGTTTCCAGTTAGGCCCATAACTGCTGATCCACTTTATTTATTATAACCAGCTACTTTTTTTTTTGCACAAGAGATTCTGCAGATGCTGGAAATCCACAGCAACACAGAAAATACTCAACAGGTAGGTCGCATCTATGGAGGTAGAATAAGCAGTACGTTTTGGACCAAGGTTCCTTTCCAGTCCCGATGCAGCATCCCAGCTTGAAATGTTGACTATTGATTCTCCTCCATAGATGTTGCCTGACCTGCTGAGTTCCTTCAGCATTTGTGTGTTACATCTACTTTGTTTGCCAGAACAACAAATGTAACCTTTAAAAGTACAGAAGGAATTATTGGCCCTTCCCATCTCTGATTTCTCCATCTTCTCATTTGCAATCACAATCCATGCACAAATCCATATCGAGGCACCAGAGAGGTTGGGAATAAAAACATTTAGTTGAGACAGAAGATCAAATTGGAGGAAATAAGAATATCATGGTCCTGGGTAAACTCAGTGAGGAACTTCCTAGACCGTGGTGATAATATGAACCAAGAAGTAACTCCGGCAAGTACAACAGATGGATTTAAGGGGAAAAGTAGGATATTCCAATGGAGGAAGGAAGAGAAGACTCGTGGAGAGTATAAAAGCATTTGGGTTGAAGAGCTTGTTTCTGATTCCATGTGATTCTGCATACCTACCCCATTTGACTGTTGTTCTCCACCAGCAACATCCTTCCATTTGTTTCCAAAAAGCACGGGGGAAATTTTTCGGGGATGTGGGAGGATTTTGTATTTAGAATCAAGCACAGTAGCTTTTATAACAACATTTCTACAATTTTTGATTACAAACCCTGCCAGTGGAAAAGCCTGCTCCTAATTTATTCTTTTCAAAATTCCTCTTCAATTCAACCCAGAATGTATGTTGCCTCCCAGGAGCTGGATCAGAGACATCTCAGACTGAGCCCATGGCATCCTTAAAGGGGATGGAGAACATTCAGAAGTCGTGGTACATATTGGCACCAATGACATAGGTAGGCAAAGGGATGAGGTCCTGAGGAGTGACAATAGGGAGCCAGGAAGTGAGTTAAAAAGCAGAATCACAAGGGTAGTAATCTCTGGATTACTGCTTGTGCCACATGCCAGTGAGGGTAAAAATAGAATGATTTCGCAGATGAATGTTTGGCTGAGGAATTGGTGCAGCAGGTGGGGTTTCAGATTTCTAGATCATTGGAATCTCTCTTAGAGAAGTGATGACTTGCTTTGGGGACAGACTGCCTGAATGTGAGAGAGACCAATATCCTTTTTGGCAGATTTGCTACAGGTTATGGGGTGGCTTTTTAAACTAGGTTGGCAAGGGGTTGGGAATCAGAGTGATAGGTCGGAGAATCTCATATTAGGTCAGAGTTGGTGTAAAGATAGATGTAATGTGTAGAGAGACTGTGAGGAAGGATAGGCTCTGGAAAAAGCATCAGTCTCATCAGTTGGTTGATTCAAATGTGCTTACTTTAATGCGAGGTGTCTCCGGAACAAGGGTGATGGACGCAGAGCTTGGATCAGTACATGGAGCTACAATGGGGTGGCCATTATAGAGACTTGGCTGTCAAAAGAATGGCTGCTGGATGTTGCAGGTTTAGATGTTTCAAAAGGGACAGAGAGGGAGGGAAAAGGTAGGTGAGAGGCATTACTAATCAGGGATAGTATCGCAGCTGCAGAAGGATGGATATCGTGGGGAGGATTATCCGACTCAGTTTGGATGAACATCAGAAACAGGAATACTTCAACCACACTATAGTCGCATTCTATAGGCTCCTGGTACCAATAGGGACACTGAGGAGCAGATCAGAAGACAGATTTTGGAAAGATGCAAAAATAACAGGGTTGTTGGAATTGGTGACTTCAACTTCCCAAATAGTGATTGGCACCTCCTTCGTACGAAAGACTGAGATAGGGCAGAGTTTATTAGGTGTGTCCTTGAAGAATTCCCTGAGAATCTAATTATTGCTCCCAAATTACTGCATTATAGCGTCATAATTAGCCGTCCCCTAATTAAACACGTAAACAGGTCAACTAGAGGAGAGTCCAGGTAGGATCTGGTACTAGGTGGCAGATCTCTCAATGAATGAGCATTTCAGAGAAAGTGACCACAATTCCCTGACCTTTACCATAGCCTTTGGTAAGGATAGGCATAGATGGTATGGGAAAGTATTTAATTAGGTGAGGGCTAATTATGATACAATTAGGCAGGAACTTAGGAATGAAAATTGGGAACCGATGTTCTTGGGGAAATGACATTGGAAATGTGGAGGTGGTTTAGGGAGCACTTTTGCATGAGGTTCTGGATAGGTTTGTCCCAATGAGAGGGAAGGGATGGAAAGGTGAAGGAACTATGGTTGACAGGAGATGTGGAACATCTAGTGAGGAGGAATAAGGAAACATATGCAAGGTTTAGGAAGCAAAGATCTTACTGGCCTCTTGAGAGCTATCAGGTAGCTAGGAAAGAACTTAAGAAAACAATTAAGAAAGTTAGAAGGGGGCATGAGAAGTCCTTGGTGAGCAGAATTAAAGAAAACTCCAAGCAGTTCTATGCATGAATGAAGAACATGAGGATGACTAGTGTCAGGATAGAACTGATCACTGATAAAAGAGGAAACATGCCCAGAGTTGGAAGAGGGAGAGGAGGTCCTCACTGAATACTTTGTTACAATATTCGCCAGAGAGATGGAACGACAAATATGAGGGAAGCGTAGAACAGGTTAAAAAGCTGGAACATGTCAATATTAAGAAAGAGGATGAGCTGGAACTTTTGAAAAACATTAGGATAGATAAGTCCCTGGGGCCAGATTGGATATTTCCTCCATTTACCTGTCTAGTAGTCTCTTAAATTTCACTAGTGTATCTGCCTCCACCACTGACTTAGGCAGTGCATTCCACGCACCAACCACTCTATAAGTAAAAAACCTTCCTCTAAAATCCCCCTTGAACTTCCCACCCCTTACCTTAAAGCCATGTCCCCTTGTATTGAGCAGTGGTACCCTGGGGAAGAGGCACTGGCTATCCACCTTATCTATTCCTCTTAATATCTTGTATACCTCTATCATGTCTCCTCTCATTCTCCTTCTCTCCAAAGAGTAAAGCCCTAGCTCTCTTAATCACTGATCATAATCCATACTCTCTAAACCAGGCAGCATCCTGGTAAATCTCCTCTGTACCCTTTCCAATGCTTCCACATCCTTCCTATAGTGAGGCGACCAGAAATGGACACAGTACTCCAAGTGTGGCTTAATCAGAGTTTTATAGAGCTGCATCATTACCTCGCGACTCTTAAACTCTATCCCTCGACTTATGAAGGCTAACACCCCATAAGCTTTCTTAACTACCCTATCTACCTGTGAGGCAACTTTCAGGGATCTGTGGACATGTACCCTGAGATCCCTCTGCTCCTCCACACTACCAAGTATCCTGCCATTTACTTTGTACTCTGCCTTGGAGTTTGTCCTTCCAAAGTGTACCACCTCACACTTCTCCGGGTTGAACTCCATCTGCCACTTCTCAGCCCACTTCTGCATCCTATCAATGTCTCTCTGCAATCTTTGACAATCCTCTACACTATCTACAACACCACTAACCTTTGTGTCATCTGCAAACTTGCCAGCCCACCCTTCTACCCCCACATCTAGGTCGTTAATAAAAAAAGTAGAGGTGCCAGAACAGATTCTTATGGGACACCACTAGTCACAATCCTCCAATCTGAATGTACTCCCTCCACCACCACCCTCTGCCTTCTGCAGGCAAGCCAATTCTGAATCCACCTGGCCAAACTTCCCTGGATCCCATGCCTTCTGACTTTCTGAATAAGCCTACCGTGTGGAGCCTTGTCAAATGCCTTACTAAAATCCATATAGATCACTTCCACTGCACTACCCTCATCTATATGCCTGGTCACCTCCTCAAGGAACTCTACCAGGCTTGTTAGTTCACAATCTGCCCTTCACAAAGCCATGCTGACAGTCCCTGATCAGACCATGGTTCTCTAAATGCTCAGATATCCTATCTCTATGAATCTTTTCCAACAGCTTTCCCACCACAGACGTAAGGCTCACTGGTCTATAATTACCTGGACTATCCCTACTACCTTTTTTGAACAAAGGGACAACATTCGCCACCCTCCAATCCTCCGGTACCATTCCCGTGGACAATGAGGACATAAAGATCCTAGCCAGAGGCTCAGCAATCTGTTCCCTTGCCTCGTGGAGCAGCCTGGGGAATATTCCGTCAGGCCCCGGGGACTTATCCGTCCTAATGTATTTTAACAACTCCAACACCTCCTCTCCCATAATATCAACATGCTCCAGAACATCAACCTCACTCATATTGTCCTCACTGTCATCAAGTTCCCTCTCATTGGTGAATACTGAAGAGAAGTATTCATTGAGGACCTCGCTCACTTCCACAACCTCCAGGAACAACTTCCTACCTTTATCTCTGATCAGTCCTACCTTCACTCCTGTCATCCTTTTGTTCTTCACATAATTGAAGAGTGCTTTGGGGTTTTCCTTTTCCCTACTCGCCAAGGCCTTCTCATGCCCCCTTCTTGCTCTCCTCAGCCCCTTCTTAAGCTCCTTTCTTGCTACCCTATATTCCTCAATAGACCCATCTGATCCTTGCTTCCTAAACCTCATGTATGCTGCCTTCTTCCACCTGACTAGATTTTCCACCTCACTTGTCACCCATGGTTCCTTCACCCTACCATTCCTTATCTTCCTCACCAGGACAAATTTATCCCTAACATCTTGCAAGAGATCTCTAAACATCGACCACATGTCCATAGTACATTTCCCTGCAAAAACATCATCCCAATTCACACCCGCAAGTTCTAGCCTTATAGCCTAATAATTTGCCCTTTCCCAATTAAAAATTTTCCTATCCTCTCTGATTCTATCCTTTTCCATGATAATGCTAAAGGCCAGGGAGCGGTGGTCACTGTCCCCCAGATGCTCATCCACTGAGAGATCTGTGACCTGACCCGGTTTGTTACCTAATACTAGATCTAGTATGGCATTCTCCCTAGTCGGCCTGTCAACATACTGTGACAGGAATCCATCCTGGACACACTTAACAAATTCTGCCTTGTCTAAACTGTTGGAACTAATCAGGTGCCAATCAATATTAGGGAAGTTAAAGTCACCCATGATAACAACCCTGTTATTTTTGCATCTTTCCAAAATCTGCCTCTCAATCTGCTCCTCTGTATCTCTGTTGCCACCAGGGGGCCTATAGAATACTCCCAGTAGAGTAACTGCTCCCTTCCTGTTCCTGACCTCCACCCATACTGACTCAAAAGAGGATCCTGCTACATTACCCACCCTTTCTGTAGCTGTAATAGTATCCCTGACCAGTAAAGCCACCCCTCCTCCCCTCCCCTCCCCCATCCCTTTTAAAGCACTGAAATCCAGGAATATTGAGAATCCATTCCTGCCCTGGTGCCAGCCAAGTCTCTGTAATGGCCACTACATCATAATTCCATGTATCTATCCAAGCTCTCAGCAATCGCAGAGGCCTCTCAATCAACACCAAGAAGACCGAAAGCATGGTCATCTCCAGAAAGACATACATCCTACAATGTGTGTGATCAAGCTCGGAAATACAAACATCAAACAAGTCAACAAATTCAGATACCTTGGCAGTCTAATAACAAGTAATGGCAGGTGCGACACAGATATCAAATACAGAATAGCAATGACGAAAGAAGCTTTCCAAAAAATGAAGACCATATTAACAGACAGAAAGATGAGCACGTAAACTAAAAATAGAATACTGCAGTGTTACATTTATTCTATCCTGACTTATGGAAGTGAATGCTGGACCATTTCCTCAGCAATGGAAAAGAGACTAGAAGCAGCTGAATTATGGTTCTACAGGAGAATGTTAAAAATATCATGGACCACACACACACATCAAATGAAGAAGTTCTCAGAAGAGCTCAAAAGTTTGATCACTCATACCAACAATAAGAGAAAGACAACTCAGATTCCTAGGACACATCATGCAGAACGATGAACTAGAAAAACTCATGCTGTCTGGAAAGATCGAGGGGAGCAAACCTAGAGGAGGACCTCGGCTTATGTACATCAAAAGCATAGCCAGGTGGCTACACATCGGGAAATGGAAGTCATCCAAAGAACAAAGGATAGGTCTATATGGAAAACCATGGTCACCAAAGTCTGCATCGGATATGGTACCTAGACAGACAGACATCCGAGCTCTCAGTTCATCATCTTCGTTCCTAATGCTTCTTGCATTGAAGTACACGCACTTTTGTCCTTCTACCTTACTACCTTCACACCCTCTATTCTGCTTCTCTTTCCTCAAAACCTCTCTATATGTTAGATCTGGCTTTACTCCATGCAATTCTTCCACTGCTCTACCGCTCTGAGTCCCATCCCCCTCGCAAATTAGTTTAAACCCTCCCGAACCATGCTAGCAAACCTACCTGCAAGGATATTGCTCCCCCTCGAGTTCAGGTGCAACCCATCCAATCTGTACAGGTCCCACCTTCCCCAGAAGAGATCCCAATGATCCAAAAATCTAAAACCCTGCTCCCTGCACCAACTCCTCAGCCACGCATTCATCTGCCATTTCCTCCAATTCTTACCATCTCTGTCACGTAGCACTGGCAGCAATCCTGAGGACATCACCCTTGAGGCCCTGTTCTTCAGCCTTCTGCCTAATTCCCGAAACTCACGCTTCAGGACCTCATCCCTCTTCCTGCCTATGTCGTTGGTCCCAACATGTATCACAACTTCTGGTTGCTTTCCCTCTCGTACCAGGATGTCGTGCACCCGATCAGAGACATCCCGGACCCTGGCACCCGGGAGGCAACAAACCATGCGGGTGTCCTTCTCACGTCCACAAAATCTCCTGTCTGCTCCCCTAACTATAGAGTCCCCAATGATGACAGCTCTCCTCTTCTCCATCCCACCCTTCTGTACCACAGGGTCAGCCTCAGTGCTGGAGGCCGTGCCACCGTGGCTCACCCCGGTCGGTTGTCCACGTCAACAGTATCCAGGACAGTAAACTTATTATTCAGGGGAATGGCTACAGGGGTGCTCTGCACTACTTGTCTGCTCACCTTTGCTTTCCCCCATCTGACTGTCACCCAACGACCTGCTTCCAACAGCCTAGGTGTGACTACCTCCCTGTAGCTCTCATCTATGACTGCCTCATTCTCCCTTACGAGTTGATGAAGATAGAGTGGTGGATGTGGTGTATATGGATTTTAATAAGGCATTCAACAAGGCTCTTCAGAAAGCTAGGAAGCATGGGACAAGGAAAACCTAGCCTTGTGGATTTGGAATTGGCTTGTCCACAGAAGGCAAAGGGCAGTAGTAGTTGGAGCATATTCTGCCTGGAGGGCAGTGACCAGTGGTGTTCCTCAGGGATTTATTCTGGCACCCCAGCTATTTGTGATTTTGATAAACGACCAGAATGAGGAAATAGAAAGGTGAGTTAATGCGTTTGCAGATAAAACAAAGGCTGGTGGTTTTGTGGATAGTGTAGAAGGTTGTTGTAGGTTACAATGGGACAGTGGCAAGATGTAGAGCTCGGCTGAGAAGTGGCAAATGAAGTTCTATCCAGAAAAGTGTGAAATGATGTACTTTGAAAGATCAAACTTAATTGTACCATACAAAGTTAATGGCAGGATTCACAGCAGTGTGGAGGAACAAAGAGATCTTAAGGTCCAAGTCCAAAGATTGCTTGAAATTGCCATGCAAGTTGATAGGTGATAGTTGTATGGGGTATTCGCCTTCATTAGTTGAGGACTGAGTTCAAGAGGCTTGAGGTAATGTCTGTTTACTTACTTATTTAGAAATACAGTGTGGAAAAGTCTCTTCCAGCTGAGCTGCCAGCAACCCATCAATTTAGCCCTTAGTCTAATCGCAGAACAATTTACCATACCAATGAACCTACTCACCAGTATGTCTCCGGACTGTGAGAGGAAACTGGAGCAACCAGAGGAACCCCACACGTATACAAACTCCTTACATCGGACACCAGGATTGAATTCCGAACTTCGACACCCTAAATTGTAACAGCATTGTGCTAACCACTGCACAACTGCGTGCTCTAATGTTACAACTTCATAAAACTCAGGTTAGACCACTCTGTCTTCAGTTCTAGTCCACTCATTATAGGAAGGATGTGGAAGCTTTAAGAAGAGTGCAGAGGAGATTTACCAGGGTGCTGCCTGGATTAGAGAGCATGTTTAATGAGGATGGGTTGAGCAAGTTAGACTTTAGGTACTTTGCATCAGTCCCCACTGTGGAAGACACTAGCAGGAAGTCAGAAGTTCAAGTGTCAAGGGGCAAAAGTGAGGGTAGTGACTATTGTTAGGGAGAAGCTGTTTGGGAAGCTGAAAGGTCTGAATGTAGATAAGTGACTTGAACCAGATGGACTACACCCCAGGTATCAGAAAGAGATACGTGTAGAGACTGTGGAGACATTAGTAATGATCTTTCAAGAATCCATAGATTCTGGCATGGTTCTGGACGACTAGAAAATCACAAATGGCACTCCACTCTTCAAGAAGGGAGAGAGGCAAAAGAAAGGAAGTTATAGGCTAGTTAGCCTGACTTTAACAATTGGAAAAATGTTGAAGTTGATTGTTAGGATAAGGTCATCTCGGAGTACTTGGAGGTACATGAAAAAATAGGCCAAAGTCAGCATGTTTTCCTTGAGGAAAAATCCTGCCTGAAAAAAATATGTTGGAATTCTTTGAAGAAATAACAAGCAGGATAGACAAATGAGTGGGTACTGTGTTCTTGGATTTTCAGAAGGCCTTTGACAAGGTGCCACACATGGAGCTGCTTAGCAAGATAAGAGACCATTGTATTATAGGAAAGATACTAACATGGGTAGAACACTGGCTGATTGGCAGTTGGTAAAGAGTAGGAATAAAGAGGGCCTTTTCTGTTTGACTGCCGATGACTAATGGTTTTACACCGGGGTCGGTGTTGGGACTGCTTCTTTTAACACTGTACATTAATGATTTAGATGACGGAATTGATGGCTTTGTGGGCAAGTTTGCAGGCAATATGAAGATAGGAGGAGGGGCAGTTAGTGTTGAGGAAGCAGGAAGGCTAGAGAAGTACTTAGACAGATTAGGATAATGGGCAAAGAAGTGGCAATGGAATATATCATAGGGAAGTGCATGGTACTGCACTTTGGTAGAAGGACGGGTGCACTTGAATCCAAGTGGGACCAATATTTTTGTGGGTACGTTTACTAGAGCTGTCGGGACAGGTTTAAACTAATATTGCAGGAGGATGGGGACCAGGATGATAGAGCTGAGGATGAGCCAGCAGGTTTACAAGTAAATGCTGGGTGTAATGTGAATGTAAGGAAGGACAAGCCAATGATTGGGTACAAATGCAGACAGAGCAAATAGTTAAATCATTCCACAGAAGCAAAATTCAAAAGGGTGAAGAATGCAGGACTGAAGGTGCAGTATTTAAATGTGCATAGTATTCGGAATAAGGTGGAGGAATTCATGGTGCAATAAGAGATTGGTCGGTATGACGTTGTGGGGATCACTGAGTTGTGGCTGAAAGAAGGCCATAGTTGGGAGCTTAACATCAAAGGATACACTTTGTATCGCAAGGACAGGCAGGAAGGCATTGGCAGCAGTGTGGCTGTGTTGTTTAGAGATGGAATTACAACTTTAGAAAGAGGTGACATACGGTCAGAGAATGTTGAATTTTTGTGGGTGGAGTTAAGAAACTGCAAGGGTTAAAAAACCATTATGGGAATCATATATAGACCTCCAAATATTAGTCAAGTTGGGATTGAGATTGCAAAGGGAGAAGGAAAAAGCATGTAATAGGGGTAATAACACAATTGTAATGGGGGACTTCAATATGCAAGCGGATTGGAAAAATCAAGTTTGTGTCAGATCGTCAGAGAGGGAATTTGTTAAATGCCTACGAGATGGCTTTTTAGAGCAGCTTGTGCTTGAGCCTACTCAAGGAAAGGCTATCTTAGACTGGGTGTTGTGTAATAACTCAGATCTTATTAGGGAGCTTAATGTAAAGGAATCCTTAGAAGGCAGTGATCATAATATGATTTAATTCATAGTGCAATTTGAGAGGGAGAAGCATAACTCACACGTATCAGTATCACAGTGGAATAAAGGGAATTACAGAGGCATGAGAGAGGAGCTTGCCCAGGTGGATTGGAGGAGGACACTGGCAGGGATGTTGGCAGAGTAGAGATGGCTGAAGTTTCTGGGGATAGTTCACAAGGCACAGGATAGATATATCCACAGAGGAAAAAGATCTCAAATGGCAGGGGAAGGCAACCGTGGCTGACAAAAGAAGTTAAAGACTGCATAAAGACAAGGAGAGGACATATAATGTAGCAAAAGTGAGTGGGAAGTTGGATGATTGGGAAGCTTTTAAAGTCCAACAAAAGGCAACTAAAAAAGCTATAAGAAGGGAAAAGGTGAAATATCAGGGCAAACTAGCCAATAATATAAAGCAGGATACTAAAGGTGTTTTTGTTACATAAAAAAATAAAAGGGAGCTGAGAGTTGCTATGTGACCACTGGAAAATGATGCTGGTGAGGTAGTAATGGGGGACAAAGAAATGGCAGATGAACTTAATGAGTACTTAGCATCTTTCTCACTGTGGAAGACACTAGCAGCGTGCCAGAGGTCCGTGAGTGTCAGGGAGCAGGAGTGAGAGCCATTGCTATTACTATGGGAAAAGTGCTAGGCAAACTCAAAAGTCTTAAATCACCTTGACCAGATGGACTACATCTCAGAATCCTGAGAGAGGTTGCTGAAGAGATAACTGATGCTTTGGTCATGACCTTTCAAGAATCACTTGATTCTGGTATGGTCCCAGAGGACTGGAAGATTGCAGATGACATTTCCTCTTTCAGAAGGGAGGAAAGCAAAAGAAAGGTTAGATCAGTTAGCCTAACCTCAGTGGTTGGGAAAGTGTTGGAGTTCATTATTAAGGATGAGGTTTCGGGGTACTTGAAGACTAATGATAAGTCCAAGTCAGCATGATTTCTGAAAAGGGAAATCTTGCCTGAAAAATCTGCTAGAGTTCTTTGAGGAAGTAACAAGCAGGGTGGACAAAGGAGAGGCAGTGAATGTCATTTACTCGGTTTTTCAGAAGGCATTTGTTAGGATGCCACACATAAGGCTCCTTAATAGGTTAAAACCCTATGGCGTTACAGGAAAGATACTGGAATTGATAGGGGATGACAGGCAGGAGGCAGCGAGTGGGAATAACGGGGGCCTTTTCTGCTTGGCTGCCAGTGACTAGTGGTGTTCCTCAGGGGTCAGTATTGGAACTGCTACTTTTCACATTGTTGGTCAATGACTTGGATATTGGAATTGATGGCTTTGTGGCAAAGTTTGCGGACAATACAAAGATAGGTGGAGGGGTAGGTAGTGCTGAGGAAGCCATGCGATTGCAGCAGGATATAGACAAATTGGAAGAATGAGCAAAAAAGTGGCAAATGGAATACAGTGTTGGGAAATATATGATAATTCATTTTAGTAAAAGGAACAATAGTGCAAACTATTATCTAAATGGGGAAAAGGTTCAAACATCAGAGGTGCAGAGGGACTTAGGAGATCTCGTGTAAGACACCCAGAAGATTAATTTACAGGTTGAGTCTGTGGTAAAGAAGGCAAATGCAATGTTGGCATTTATTTCAAGGGGAGTAGAATATAAGAGCAAGGAGATAATGTTTATAAGACACTAGTCAGGCTGCACTTGGAGTGTTGTCAACAGTTTTGTGCCCCATATCGCAGAAAGGATGTGCTGTCATTGAAGAAAGTCCAGAGGAGGCTCGAGGGGATGATTCTGGGAATGAGGGGGTTAACATATGAGGAGCGTTTGACAGCTTTGGGCCTGTACTCACCGGAATTTAGAAGAATGCTGGGGTGGGGAGGAGGATCTCATTGAAACCTATCGAATGTTGAAAGGACTAGATAGGGTGGATGTGGAGAGGATGTTTCCTGTGGTGGGGTGTGTCCAGAACAGAGGCAAGGAGGAATTTTTTTATCCAGAGAATAGCTAACCTGTGGAATGCTCTGCCACAGACTGCGATGGAGGTCAAGACTGTGGGTATATTTAAGGCAGAAGTTGATCATTTCCTGGTCGGAAAGGGCATCAAATGATATGGTGAGAAGGCAGGTGTACGGGGTTGAATGGGATCTGGGATCAGCTATGACGGAATGACAGAGCAGACTCGATGGGCTGAATGGCCTAATTCTGCTCCTATGTCTTATGGTTCGATGGTCTTAAGGAATAAAGGCACGGGCTATTTTCTAAATAGGGAGAAAGTTCAAAAATCAGGGGTGCAAAGGGTCTTGGGAGTCCTTGTGCAGGATTCCCTAAAGGTTAACTTGCACTTTAAATCATTGGTGAGGAAAGCAAATGCAATGTTAGCATTAATTTCGAGAGGCCTAAATTATAAAACATCAATAATTTCGGATATGCAGATGACACTGTGTTAATTGCAAGTACGGAGGAAGAACTACAAAATTTAATTGATGTAATTGTTGAAGAAAGTGCAAAAATGGGTCTATCTATCAATTGCAAACAGACAGAATGTATGGTGATATCCAAAAAGAAGGAGAATCCTATCTGCAAACGGGGAAGACATAAAACAAATACAGAACTTTTGCTACTTAGGAAGCTGGGTGACATCAGATAGCAGGTGCGACATGGACATCAAAAGAAGAATAGGGATGACAAAAGACACCTTTATGAGAATGAAGAGTATACTGACCAACACTAAACTAGGCATGACAACCTGCCTCAGAGTACTGAAATGTTACGTTTATCCAGTTATGCTATATGGCTCAGAATGTTGGACAATATCTAGTAACATGAGGAAAGGAATTGAAGCAGCAGAGATGTGGTTTTTGAGGAGGATGCAAAGAATATCATGGATGAAACAAATATCTAATGAGGATGTCATGAACAGAGCAAGCACAAAAAGAGAAATAATGCATGAGATCATGAAAAGGCAACATAACGTCATTGGACATGTGATTAGGAAAGAGGAGTTAGAATGCACGGTAATTATGGGAAAGATTGAAGGGAAGAAAGCAAGGGGAGGACAAGGACAAATGATGATGGAGACAGCAGCCAGCGAACTGGAAATGGATACCAATGAATTGATCCACTTGACCCGAAACAGGAGTGTGTGGGCCATGGCAGTCAAAGCTCAAACTGGGCACGGCACCTGATGATGATGATAATGAAAAATAAAAGCAAGAATGTAATGCTGAGTCTTTATAAGGCTGTGGTCAGGCATCACTTGCAGTATTGAGAGTTTTTGGTGCCTTATCTAAGAAAGGATGTGCTGAGGAGGTTCACGAGAATGATTCTGGGAATGAAAGGGTTATCATATGGGAAGCGTTAATGACTCTGGACCTGTACTCACTGGAATTTAGAAGAATGAGGGTGGATTTCATTGAAACATCGAATGTTGAAAGGCCTAGAGTGGATGTGGAGAGGATGTTCCCTATGGTGGGGGAGTCTTGGAGCAGAGGGCACAGCCTCATAATAGAGAGATGTCCATTTGGAATGGAGATGAGGATGAATTTCTTCAGCTGGAGGGTTGTGCACCACAAGGCTGTATGCATAGATCTCTGCTCTAATTGTTCTGCACTTATGACTGTGTGGCCAAGAACAGTTCCAAAGCCATATTCAAGTTTGCTGATGATACCACTACCATAGGCTGAATCCAAGATGGTGATGAATCAGCATATAGGAGGGAGGTAGAAAATCTGACTGTGGTGCCATAACAACAACCTCTCACTCAATGTCAGCAAGTCCAGGGAGCTGGTTATTGGCTTCAGCAGAAGGAAGCCAGAGGTCCATCAGCCAGTCCTCATCAGAGGATCAGAGGTCAGAAAGTCAGCAACTTTAAATCTCTCGGTGCTATCATTTTGGGGGACCTGTCCTGTGCGCAGCATGTAAGTGCAATTACAGACAAAGTACGGCAGCACCTCTACTCCTTTAGGAGTTTGCAAAGATTCAGCATGATATCTGAAACTTTAACTAACTTCTGTAGATACGTAGTGCAGAGTATATTGACTGGCTGCATCACAGCCTGGTACGGAAACACCAATGCCCTTGAATGGAAAATCCTACAAAAAGTAGTGGATATGGCCCAGTCCATCACGGGTAAAGCCCTCCCCACCATTGAGCACATCTACAGGAAACACTGTCGCAGAAAAGCAGCATCCATCAGCAGGGACCCCCACCACCCAGGACACGTTCTCTTCTCACTGCTGCCATCAGGAAGAAGTACAAGAGCCTTAGGTTCAGGAACAGTTATTACCCCTCTACCATCAGGCTCTTGAACAAAAGTGGATAGCTTCACTCAACCTTTCTTGCCCCATCATTGAAATGATTCCACAACCCATGGACTCATTTTCAAGGACTCTTCATCTCATGTTCTTGATATTTATTGCTTATTTATTTGTTATTATTTCTTTGTACACACTGGTTGAATGCCCAAGTTGCTGTGGTCTTTCACTGATTTTGTTATGGTTACTATGCTATGGATTTATTAAGTATGTCCACAAGGCAATGTATCTCGGGATTGTATATAGTGACATATATGTACTTCGATAAAAAATTTACTTTGAACTTTGGTAATCTGTGGAGTTCATTGCCACAGGCGGCTGTGGCACCAGATCATTGGGTGTATTTAAGGCGGAAGTTGATAGGTTCTTGATTAGTCCGGACAAGAAAAGTTACAAAGAGAAGGCAGGAAAATAGTGTTGAGAGGGAAATTGATCAGCTGTGATGAAATGGAGTGACTCAATGGGCCAGCTGGCCTGATTCTGTGCTTATGTCTGATGGTCTTTCCTCGCTGGAGTGAAGGAAGAGGAGAGGTGATTTGCTAGAGGTGTATAAGATGATAAGAAGCATGGGTCAAGCAGAATGGCAGTGTCTATTTCCCAGGGCGACAATGGTTAATACAATTGGATATTCTTTTAAGTTGATTGGGGGAAAGTATAGGGAGGATGTCAGAGGTAAGATTTTTACACAGAGAGCAGTAGCTGCCTGGAACACGCGGCCAGTGATGGGTGGTAGAGAGATTTAAAAATCGGGAGATTTAAGGGATACTTAGACAGGAACACGGATGATAGAAAAATGGAGGGCTATGGGGAGGGAAGAGTTAGGTTGAACTCAGAGTAGGCTATAAGGATGGCATAACATCGTGAGCCGAAGGGCCTGTACTCTGTGAGGAGTTATATATTCTGTGTTCAATTTGAACAGCCCTATTAAATCCATTTACTAATAGGAAAACAATCACAGATGTCATTTGCTTTTCCATAACTAAAGTTCTGCATTCCTGTTAGATCTTAGAGCTATATAGTCATAAAACACTACAGCACAGAAACAGGCCCTTCAGCCCATCTAGTCCATGTTGAACTATTATTCTGCTCAGTCCCATTGACCTGCACCTGAACTCTGCACTTGTCCATGTATTTTCTTTGCATCTTCTCCAATGCTTTGTCATCTTGCTGTATCTAGCTCAGTAACAAGTTAGGGGATGATTCAATTTTCAATACTTACATCTTTGAATTTGCAGCTTGAATCTTCTCCAACATTAAGGCGTAGATTGTCTTCCAGTCGACTTTCGCGAGGGTGTCATCGTATGGCTCAATAATCCAGCCTAGCAAACAATGCATGAAACATGGTGTGTAGCAACAGGTTTAAAAATTCGCTCCCAGCAAGTAAGCTGGAAAATCCTGGTACATGAGGTGTACCACTGTGTGTACAGCGACAGGTGTCATCTGCATTAACAACCAACACAATCTAAGGATGTCAGCCGACCAGGCAACATCTATGGGAAAGAGAAGGAGTTCTGATGAATGCTCTCAGCCCGAAACGTCAACTGTACTCTTTTCCTTAGATGCTGCCTGGCCTGCTGAGCTCCTCCAGCATTTTGTGTGTGTTGTTTTGGATTTCCAGCATCGGCAGAATTTTTTGTGTTTGCAATCTAAGGACGTGCTGGCGGTAGACACAAGTGTCACCACTCACTCTGACACCAAGTTAGCAGGCCCACCATGTTCAGCAGAACAACAGCAACAACGATAGCAAAAAAACACCTCTCCGTCCTACCGCCAACTCACCAATACACACACACACACACACACACACACACTCACTCGCGCACACACACACACTCACTCACACACACACACTCACACTCACTCACACACACACACTCACACTCACTCACTCACGCGCGCGCGCGCACACACACACTCACTCACACACACACTCACACTCTCACTCACTCACACTCACACACACTCACACTCTCACTCACACACACACACACACACACACACACACACACACACACACACACACACGCACACACACACTCACACTCTTAGCCCTCCAACTCCAGGACAGGCCGCCCCCGGGCCTCCAGCCTCCCCTGGACTTGCAGGCTTGCAGGCATCAGCACTCTGACTTCCCCAGTGGAAACAGAGTCACACACCCAGGGCTTCAGTCATTGGACCTCAACTTCCAGACTCACTGACTCCCATAAGATGAAACATCTTCACCATAGGTATCTTGTTATCAGCCTCATGATTTTGTGTGTTTCAATTATCCCCTCTTACTCGTTGATCATAGAACAGAACAGCACAGCACAGGAACAGGCTCTCAGCCCACAATACTGTGCTAAACTAATTAAATTAGTAACCCACTAATTCTGCTGCCTACACAATGTCCATTTCCTGCACATCTACATCTATGTGCCCTTCTAAGACCCCCTTGAACACCTCCATTATATTTGCTTCTGTCTCCCCCACCCCCACCACTCCAGCACAGTCCAGGCACCACCACTCTCTGTGTAAAACAGCTGCCCTGCACACCTCCTTTGAACTTAGCCCTTACTCATCTTCAATATGTGCCGTCCTCTAGTCTCTGGTAGACGCAAGCTTACCGTGGCCAACCTTTTCTCAGAGAACAGTGCAGCTATTGTAGATGTCAGTCTGGTAAAACTTCTCTGAACTGCCTCAATACCTTCACATTCTTCCTTAAATAAGGAGACCAATGTTATTTGTTTATTTAGTTATTTACTGAGTGATACAGTGCAGATTAGGCCCTCAGCCCTTCGAGCTACGCCTCTCCAGTATTGAGCAACAAACCCAATTAACCGTAACCTAATCACGGAACAATTTACAATGACCAGTTAACCTACGTGATATGTCTTTGAACTGTGGGAGGACCTCAAGAAACCCCACGCATTCCACGGGGAGGACGTACAGAGACTCGTTACAGAATACTGCCGGAATTGAACTCTGAACTCTGGAACACGTCATGCTAACCACTACGCTACCATGTATTATTCACAGTACAGGTGTCCCCCGCTTTTCGAACGTTCGCTTTACGACACCTCGCTGTTACGAAAGACCTACATCAGTTACCTGTTTTCGCTAACAGAAGGTGTTTTCACTGTTATGAAAAAAGGCAGCGCGTGCCCCAAGTAGCCAAGCTCCTCCCCTGGAACTGCATTCTAGCCGGCATTGCTTAAACACGTGTCTGTGAGCATCTGTGCTTAACGTCGATTTATTTTGAGCATCCGTTTGCAAGATGAGTTCTAAGGTATCGGAAAAGCCTAAAAGAGCTCATAAGGGTGTTATACTTAGCGTAAAACTAAACATAATTAAGCGTTTCAATCATGGTGAACGAAGTAACGACAAAGTGAGTTTGGCTTGTGGAAGTTGACGAAGATGATGTTGAAGAGGTTTTGGCATCCCATGACCAAGAACTGATAAATGAAGAGCTGATGCAATTGGAAGAGGAAAGGATAACAATCGAAACCGAATGCAGTAGCGAACGGACTGAAAGTGAAGTCATCCAGGAACTGAACGTGAAGCAATTGCGTGAGATTTTTGCTGCAATGATTGCAGAAAAGTACGACTTTAATTTTGAAAGGGTACATAGGTTTAGGGCATATTTGCAGGATGGTTTGAGTGCTTACAAAGAACTGTATGATAGAAAAATGTGCAAGGCTAAGCAGTCAGGAATACTGTCGTTTTTCAAGCCTTCCACGTCAGCCACCAGACGACGAACCTCGACCTTCGACATCAAGGCAGGCAGACATCGAAGAAGATGATCTGCCTGCCCTGATGGAAACAGACGATGATGAGATGACACTCCAGTGTCCCACCACCCCAGTGGTCCCAACTGCTGGGCTGCGGATCGATACCGATCCGCGAAGCATGCAGTGGTGCAGCGGAAGCTGGGACGCACCCAGCACATCTTTAAGAAAAAAAGCCGAAATAGACAAGCTAATTAATTAGGTGCCACTCGGATTGCGTCGCCTCTGATCTGGGCCAACATTTACGTGCTGGGCAGCACCTAATTAATTAGCTTGTTTATTTCAGCTTTTTTCTTAAAGATGTGCTGGGTGCGTCCCGGCTACCGCTGCACCCCTGCATTCTTCGCGGATCGGTATCGGGTCGCTGCCCGAAGGGTGGGGGCCACTGCACCACCCCAACTTCCAACAACTCAGCCTAACACACCATCATCAGTGTGCTCAGCACTGTCTTCCCAATTCCGGTAAGTGATACTACACTGTACATACATTATTTCTACTTTATCTAGGCTGTGTATTTTTATGTGTTATTTGGTATGATTTGGCAGCTTCATAGCTTAAAGGTTACTGGAGAGAGTGTTTCTGCCAAGAGCGCTTGCACCATGTTTCTGTTGAGAGCGCTTGCGTGAGATTTTCACTACGGAGAACAGTTCAGTAATGATTGTAGAAAAGTATTTCTACTTTATATAGGCTGTATAACTATCATATTATTCCTACTTTTACTATACGTTACTGTTATTTTAGGTTTTTTTTATATGTTATTTGGCATGATTTGGTAGGTTATTTTTTGGGTCTGCGAACGCTCACAAATTTTTCCCATATAAATAAATGGTAATTGCTACTTCACTTTACGACATTCCAGCTTATGAACCGTTTCATAGGAACGTTCTACCTTCGGATGGCGTGGGAAACCTGTACTTCAGATGAAGTCTCTTTGCTACCCTGCATAACTAAGGCATAATTTTGAATTTAATATCCATGTTGTATTTTCTCATAACACAGAAAGAAAAATCGTCATCTTATTGGGTTCAATCAAAGCATCGGAACAAAGCTATCAATCCTTTCCTCCACTTATTTCCCTGTAACTCCTTGCTCACAAACCAACCAACACCCCATTCCTCCCACCTCGTAACCCCTCCAGAACGAGGGGTCACAGTTTGAGGATAAAGGGGAAGCCTTTTAGGACCGAGATTAGGAAAAACTTCTTCACACAGAGAGTGGTGAATCTGTGGAATTCTCTGCCACAGGAAACAGTTGAGGCCAGTTCATTGGCTATATTTAAGAGAGAGTTAGATATGGCCCTTGTGGCTACGGGGATCAGGGGGTACGGAGGGAAGGCTGGTGCAGGGTTCTGAGTTGGATGATCAGCCATGATCATAATAAATGGCGGTGCAGGCTCGAAGGGCCGAATGGCCTACTCCTGCAGCTATTTTCTATGTTTCTATGTTTCTATGGATAACTTACTGTAACTAAACAACCCTCCCACCCTATCAATCCTTTCCTCCAGTTATTTCCCTGTAACTCCTTGTCCAAAAATCAACCAACGCCCCATTTCTCCCACCTGTAACCTATTGATAACTTATAGTAACTAAATAACCCTTCCACCCTATCAATCCTTGATTTGTGAGAGGAAATCTGAGGGAGACCCTCATGGAAGCAGGGAAAATGACACACAGACAACACCCAAGATCAGGATCGAACCCAAGCTGCTGGAGCTGTGAGACTGTGGCAATAGAGATGACACACCTAGCAATATAGTTAGCTTTCCCAATTCCTTGCTGTACCTGGACACCAGGCTTTTGTGAACCGTGCACCAGCAAACCTAGATCCCAATACATTCCATGGAACCCTGCAATCTCTCACCAATTAGATAATATGCAGATGGGGACATCTGTAATTGGATGTCAGACCAACAGACCTGTGTCGAAGAGTGCTGGTGGTTCACCCCCTGGGCCAAAGAGTTGTTGGTAGGTTCCAGAACCGGCGTTCCTTGCAGGCAGTAGAAACAAGATCCGGCGATCATTTAGGCACACAAATTGACAAGACCAAAGTTGAAGGCCTAGTGTCCAGTAATCAGCGAGTCCTGGGGTTCGCTACCGAAGACAGCCTGTGCTGGGGTTGGAGGACTGTGTATTTGTGTCGGTAGGTGGGAAGGAGGCATGGAGCTTGCTTTGTTGTTTGCTATGTTCCATGTTGCTCTGCTGAACATTGGGGGCAAACTATGGTTTTGTCGGAATGTGGGGTGACATTTGCAGGCTGCCCTTGGGTGTGTTTGTTGTTAACACAACTGACACATTTCACTGTATGTATCATTATAGATGTGATAAATAAATCTCAATCTTGAATCTTGAAATATGCTTCTCATTTTTCCTGCTCCATTGACCAGATTGACAACCACCCAGTGAACATAACTATATCCCTTTACATCTCCTTTATGTTTTCTTCATGAGTTATCTTCCTATCTACCCTCATGTCATCGTCAAATTTAGTGGCCATAACATCTATGTTATTCATATAAACTGTAGAATTTGAACGCCTCAGCACCATTGCCTGCGGCACAACATTGAATTGGACAATAAGAGAAAGACCCAGTTATGCCTACTCTCCACTAGCCTGCTAATAAGCTACCCACACCAATGTTTCCTCCTACACACTGTCTTTTATTTTCTGCAATAAACATGGGAGTGTTGCTTTATCAAATGTCTTCTGGAAGTTGAACCACAGTCCACCCACCAAACTGAAAACGTCCAGACATTGAGGAGGCAAAGCCACTGACCTCAGTCGCAGTGGTGCTGTCTATCTCTCTAACAGATGGTTTTGAGCAAGGCTGTTCAGTAATTTTGGTCGCATATTTGATTGAGCTGGGTTTCACACTACGTAGCTCTGCTAGGACAGGGGATGGTTCTGTTTACCAGCCTCTCTTCCCTCAACTCACCTGCTCTTGAAATTCCCATCCATGTCCTTATTATCCATCAACCTAACGATCCCAATCCTCTGAATGATAGAAAATTGGAGGGCTATGTCGGTGGAAGGGTTAGATGGGTCTTAGAGTAGGTTAGAAGGTTAGCACAACATCAAGAGCCAAAGAGCCTGTACTGTGCTGTGGTGTTCTATGTTTTATGTTCTAAATCATTCTCTTCATCACCAGCAAACCTTAGCTAACATCTACAGAAGGCACTATGGCAGCTCACCAAAGCTACTTCGTCAATAGGCTTCTACAGAAGTCCACAACCTCTAGAGTTCAGTAGTCATAGAGCTATATAGCATGGGAAAGAGCCCTTCAGCCCACTGAAACTATGCTGACAATCAGTCACCATTCCTACACTGGTTCCATTTTATTGTCTCCACGTTCTCAGCAACTCGATTTATCATGGCTAATTAACCTGCTAACCCACACACCTTTGGAATGTGGGAGGAAATCAGAGCATCGGGAGGAGATCCACATGGTAATGGTGAGAACATCTAAGCTCCACACAGGCAGCACCCGAGGTTGGGACTGATGTGGCGAGGCAGCAGCTCTAGATGTTCCCCTTGTGCCATCTTCTCATTAAATCCCTCCTCCTGCCACTTTGAACAGATTTCTTAAAAGTTTACTCCTTTGGTCAAGCTGTTTGGCTATCTCTCCTAATATTCCATGATGACTACACTCTTAAGGTGCTACATAAGTGTAAGTTGCTATTGTCGAAGTCTCCACTGGGTGTGAGCAGATGTCTTTGCCACTTGTTGGAGAGCGGAGTACAGATTAAACCCAAAGCAATTAGCTGCCAAAACCTCCAAAATCAGAACAATTTTAATTACATTACAACCTTGGGAAAGGAAAGAATCAAACTGAACTCAAAGGATATAAAGATCTCTGTAATTTTAAAATCATATTGTACCTTGTTTCATTGAAGCTCTGGATGATATTGAGAAGTTTATTGTGAACCCTAGAAATCAAACAAAGAGTATTTGAATTTAGTGCATTTTCATGAGGTGGTACAAGCAGAAAGGTAAAGAAAAGATTAGCTCTATTTGTTGCATGCACGTTGAAACATACAGTGAAATGTATCACTTGTGCCCGGGGGCTGGGGTGGGGTGTGGGAGCAGCTGACAAGTGTCGCCATGCTGTACATGGAGCACCAGAAGAAAGCCATGAGGCCACAGGGAGAATACACAAACTCCTCAGGGACAGCAGCAGGAATCGACTCCTGATCGTTGTCGCTATAAAACATCATGCTTACCTGCCACCAGGGTATAGCCTTGCTGGGTCAGGTGAGTGAGGAGTGACCCAGGCTTATTAGGCATTAAATCAGTACATTACACACATTGATCAGTGGAACCTGCCTGTATTCAGGCAGGGCTTATTATGCAGAGAAGGAGCTAAGATACTGGAGAAGCAGACATTCAATGTGCAAAAGTTTAAATGACTTGGGACATTGTTGTGATAATGCCCATAGTGAGATCATTTCATCCCTCCCACCCAACCTTAGTGGCGCTGGAATTAGATATCAAGGGTCAACGTTCTAATAAACTGCAGGTCAGGGTAGGAAGCTGACATCAGAGAGCAGTAGGCACCTCAATGACAGTAAGCAGACATGGGAAAGTTATAGCAGAACAGCCTGTTAACGTTCCTGTCTGGAAACACGGCAGCTTTTCAGTAAACAGACACGGCACGCTGAATAAATGGGAAGACATGTCAAATGTTAGGGTGTGCATTTCATTGCAATTTGATTACCCTTGAGTACTATGAGATGGCTACTGCTTAGTGTTGTACACAACATTTGTACTTTCCTCTGGCCTGCTGTAATACCGCGACATGCATTTGGATATCCTGTAAGTGTATCATGGCACTGCTCTGATAATATTGTCCAAGTTTGCATCCCAACAGGACAAAGTTTGTATTTTATGTTAGGTGCAACTTGACCTCTAAGAGAGTCAGACATGGAGCCTTTCGAGAAAAGAAACCTGGATGAAATGGTAGCATAGTGATTAGCGTAACACTATTACAGCGCCAATGGCACAGGTTCAATTCCTGCCACTGCCTACAAGGAGTTTCCTCTGAGTGCTCTGGTTTCCTCCCACATTCCAAAGATGTATGGTCTGAAATTAGGCAACTTGGGCTTGTTGGGCTGAACGAGCCTGATACCGTGCTGAATCTCTAGATTCAAAATATTAAAAGTAAACACAAGTACTTGTGAGTGTCTTCTATAGCCGTTATTGTGATAATTACAAATGTTAGATGGTCTGAGGGAACATTTTTCAGTTTATAGTTAGCACAATGCTACCAGGTGTTAAATAGTTTTATTATCATCAGGCTGAGCCACAAGGTTTAGCAATCGTTTGGTGGAATATTAACCAACTCCTTCGTACCATTCTAGGTTCCACTAAGAATAAGCAATTTTTTGGAACCATTCATTTGATACATCTGGATAACTAGAATAACCATTAGCAAGTTTTTTTACTGTTAATATTGTTAATAAAAGGAATGAATTTAACAGGCGCACAACTGGTTGTAAGTGTCCGAATCCCGACCTTCCCAAGTGGTCCGCAGCAATGTCATTCCAACTTCATCCCAACAGAAATCCTACAGTTTAAACAATTAATCTGGAAAATATTTTGAATTAACTGAATTTAATTGTTAATGTAAATGCATTTAATTATTTTAAGTGCTTTCCAGCACTTACATTTCAACATCGTTAATTTACTTCTCATGCTGCACACTGGCTGTCAAAGTGTTCCTGGGTTATTGCTAAGAAGGCGCTGCAGTGTGCTGGGCCATGCTGATCAGGAACAGGCATGCTGTTAGACCTCCTTCAGGTGAGCGTGAATCGAGAGAGGGGCGGTGGGCGGAAAGAGAGCAGGCAGCTCACCATCCCCAGGGTATTCTGCACAGTATTCTTTTGGTGAATGTTCCTGACCTTTGAATTGTTATTAGGAGCTTTGAGACAGACACATCGCTCAGGCAGGAAAAAGCCCATGAGATGCATGTAAACAGCATTCCAAAACACTTGTTCACACAGCTTTATTCTGAAGCAGCAGCTTGTACCTGTTGGATGGGGAACTGTGGATGATTCAACTTTCCCTTGTTTCCTTTTAGCTTTCTTCTTACCTTAAAGAGAAACAAGAGATCAAATTAATCATCAAAAAGGAACTCTGGCAGTAACAGTGTGACTCACAAACAGCAGACCTTTGCCATTTATTCATATTGGACCCGTTGTCTTTGACTTCTCTCCCGGTCCATTTCATTAGCTGAGAGAGCCATGTCCCAGTGGTATCTCACTTATCCCTAAGAGAGGGGGATGATCAGAACCCAGGGTAACACAAAAGTGCAGTAATATATTGGGAGGACGCAGCACAGTCAGATCCACTGGCCTTTGGATAAGATTTAAGATGATGTCTCATCTGCCATTTCCTATCATGAAAGATTTGAAGAGCTATGAGGAATTCCTTCACAGAAATTCAGCCAAAGTTATCCTTCAATGAGCATCATCTTCAAAATCAATTACCTTCTTGAGATGCTGAAAGAGAGAGAGAAATATTTAATGTTTCAGGTGAACAATCAGCTCTGTTTCACTCTCCACAGAAGCTGCCCAACCTGCTGATGTTTCCAGCACCTTCTGTTTCATTTTGGGGAGATTTCTGCAACACCACCACACATTCCTGGTCATTTATATCACCTCCAGAACAACACTTTAATACAATTCTCATTACTGTCTTTCTGCAATGTATTAGTACCCATTGAAAACATGTATTGGACTTCTACCTAAGACTTGCTACAGGAAAAGTAAATTGTATGTTAAACTTGACATGCTGTAGACAAAAAGAAATCTGGGTTGTTTAATAATAAATGCCCTTTTTCCAGAATAGAACTTTGACCAGTGGCCAATCTGGACATTGGAATTTGGAGAGGAGGGGACTTCAATTAGGTCCACTACCCGAAAACAAAAGGCAGGAGCAGGTCGCGGCAGCATAATGACCAGTGACCAATCGGCCTTTGTGATTGATTAATAAGAGCAAATTAAAAGAAGGCAGGGGCAAGCGTAGTGGCTGTCATCTGAGTGGACAGAGTCAGGTGATCTTAAGGCTTTAGTTCTTTGAGGCTTCACTCAGAGAAAGCAAAGGAAAGGAAAGCTGCAGTTTTTTCCTTCTCTTCTTTATATCTGCTCAGCAAGGGCAGTAGGGATGACAGGCAGGATAGTGAAATGCTCCTCTTGCAGGATGTGGGAAGGCAGGGAGACCTTCAGTGTCTGATGACTACAACTGTGAAAAGTGCATCCAGCTGCAGCTTCTAATAATCTGCGCTAAGGAGTTGGAGCTGGAACTGGACGAACTCTGGATCATTCAGGGGGCTGAAGGGATGGGAGACAGGACATGTAGAGAGGTAGTTACACCCAAGGTGCAGGACACAGGAAGCTGGGTGACAGTCAGGAAGGGGAAAGGGGTTAAGGAGCCAGTGCAGAGTAAGCCTGTGGCCATCTCCCTCATCAACAGGTACATCACTTTGGATACTGTTAAAGGGTAGGGGTGGGTGACCTAACAGAGGAAAGTCACTTTGGTTGGTCTTTGGCACTGATTCCGTCTCTATGACACAGAAGGGAAGGGGGGAGAAGAGGCATGCTGTGGTGATAGGGGATTCATTATTTAGGGGAAAAGACAGGAGGTTCTGTGGGCAAGAACGAGATTCTGGGATGGTATGTTGCCTCCCTGGTGCTAGGGTCTGGGATATCTCAGATCAAGTCCTCAGCATTCTTATGCCAGAGGGTGAACAGCCAGAGGTTGTGGTCCATGTGGGTACAGATGACATGGATAGGATGAGTGACGAGGTTCTGCATACGGAGTTCAGGGAGTTAGATGCTTAGTTAAAGGGCAGGACCTCCAGGGTTGTGATCTCAGAATTGCCACTCTGCCACATGCTAGTGAGGCCAGAACTAGGAAGATTAATTAATTTAATGTGTGGCTAAGGAGTTGGTGTAGGAGGGAGGACATAAAATTTCTGGATCATTGGGCTCTGTTCCAGGGAAGGTGGGACCTGTATAGAAAGGACCGTTTGCACCTGAGCTGGATGCTGCACAGTGGGGTTTAAACTAGAGTTGCAGGGGGAAGGGAACCAGATTGTCAGAACAGTTAGTAGGGAGGTTGTGGAGGAAGATGTCGGTAAGATCTCAGACAAAGTTAGGAATCAAAAGGTTGAGCATTGTGCGAAGAGACTTGAGTTACCTATATTTAAATGCAACAAGTGTCATAGGAAAGGTAGATAACAGTGCTGAAGATGAGTTTCACTGGTTTACAAACAGAGGCAATGTGTAGTGAAGAGAGGCTGTTAATGGGGCAAAATTGCAGTCAACAGGATGAGTTGCGAAGTAAAAGGCGGACAAAATCGAAAAGAGTGAATACAGGATTGAAGGTGTTGTATCTGAATGTGCGCAATATACAAAATAAAGTAGATAAACTCGCAGCATGGTTGTAGATTGGCATGTATGATGTTGTAGGCATCACTAAATCATGGCTGAAAGATTATAGCTGGGAGCTTAATGTCCAGGGGTACACATTGTATTGATAGTTAAGACAGGAAGGCAGAGGGGTGGGCATTGCTCTATTGGTAAAAAATGAAATCAAGTCATTAGAAAGAGGTGATGTAGGATTGGAAGGTGTTGAATCATTGTGGATAGAGCTAAGAAACTGCAGGGGTAAAAGGACCCTGATGGGAGTTGTATTCAGAACCCCAAACAGTAGTAAGGATGTGGCCTACAAATTACAATGGGAGGTAGAAAATGCATGCAAAGAGGGCAATGTTACAATGGTCATGGGGGATTTCAATATGCAGGTAGATTGGGAAAATCAGGTTGGTGCTGGGTTAACAGGAGAGGGGATTTCTAGAGTGCCTGTGAGATGGCCTTTAGAGCAGCCCATGGTTGAGTCCACTAGAGGATCAGCTATTCTGGATTGGGTGATGTGCAATGAACCAGAATTAATGAGAGAGATTAAGGTAGAAGATCCCTTAGGGGGAAATGATCATAATATGAACAAATTTACCCTGACATTTGAGAAGGAGAAGTTGAAGTCAGATGTATCAGTATTATAGAGGAGTAAAGGAAATTACAGAGGCATGAGAGAGGAGTTGACCTGAATTAATTGGAAAAGAACACTGGCAGGGATGATGGCAGAGCAGTAATGGCTGGAATTTCTGGAAGCAATTCAGAAGGCGCAGGAAATATACATCCCAAAGAGGAAGAAATATTCTAAAAGAACCAAGGCACAACCATGGCTAACAAAGAAGCCAAAGCCAACATAAAAGCCAAAGAGAGGGCATATAATATAGCAAGTATTTGTGGGAAATTAGAGGATTGGGGAACGTTTAAAAACCAACAGAAGGGAATTAAAACATCCATTAAGGTGGTAAAGATGGAATATGAAAATAAGCTAGTCAATAATATTAAAGAAGATACCAAATGTTTCTTCAGATACATAAAGTATAAAACTGAGGCAAGAGTGGAAATTGAACCACTGGAAAATGATGCTGGAAAGGTATTAATGGGGGACAATGAAATAGAGGATGAACTGAGTAAGTATTTTGCATCAGTCTTCACTGTGGCAGACCCTAGCAGTGTGGTCAAAGTTCCAAGTGTCAGAGGGGCATGAAGTGTGTGAAGTTACCCTAACTAGGCAGAAAGTTCTTGGGAAACTGAAAGGTCTCAGGGGAGGTAAGTCACTTGGACCAGATGGTCTACATCCCAGGGTTCTGAAAGAGGTGTCTGAAGAGATTGTGGAGGCATTAGTAATCATTTTTCAAGAATCATTAGATTCTCAAATTGTTCCACAAGACTGGAAAATTGTAAGTGTCACTCCACTCTTCAAGAAGGGAGAAAGGCAGAAGAAAGAAAGCTATGATAAAATTAAAAATGAATGGGAAAGGAAACTTCAACTTTGCCTACCTCTAGAGAAATGGGATAAAATTTTTCAATTAGTCAGTACTTCCTCTATATGTGCTAAACATACATTAATACAATTTAAAGTAGTGCACAGAGCCCATATGTCTAAACATAAATTAGCCTGGTTTTATTCCCATATAACCCCTATTTGTGACAGATGTCACTCTCCGGTGACTTCTTTAACTCATATGTTTTGGTCCTGTCCTCGCTTGGAAAAATATTGGAAAGATATTTTTGATATTATCTCAACAGCTCTATCTTTTGATTTACAACCCCATCCTATTACGGCAATTTTTGGATTGCCAATGGTAGAACATAGATCTTTGTCTTCTTTAGCCTGTCGGATGATCGCATTTGTTACTTTAATGGCCAGAAGATCTATTTTATTGAACTGGAAGGAGACCAATCCTCCTACTACATTCCAATGGTTTTCCCAAACTATATTATGTTTAAATTTAGAAAAAATTAGAAGTGATATTTTTGATCCTTTGGTTAAGTTTGAAGAAACTTGGAAACCTTTTATTCAACATTCTCATATGATGTAATTTGACCTTTCCGAATCTTCTTTATTAACTTAAAATATATGAATAGAGGAGCGGGGTTGACGACATTACTGAACATATTCGATTTAAGATATTGGTCTAGCCCTGTTTTGTTCCATTTGCTTTTTTTGGGTTTAGTAATTAGTTCTTTTTTTTTAGGGGGTTTTTCTTTGTATATTTTTGTTTCTTTTTTCCTTTTCTTTTCTTCCCTTATTTCTTTTTCTTTATGATTAATTTAATCATGAGTTTGGAAGTCTATTATACCTGTGTTATTTGAAATCTTTTTTGTATATGTTTATTAATAATAAGATTATTCCAATCTCTTTGTATCAACATTGTTACTTTGTTTACAATTTTGAAAATTAATAAAAAGATTTAAAAAGGAAGAAAGGAAGCTATAGGCTAGTTTGTCTAAAATCAGTGGTTCGGAAAATTTTGGAGTTGATTATTAAGGATGAGATCTCAGGGTACTTGGCGGCACATGATACAATAGGCTAGTCAGCATGGTTTTGTCCAGGGAATATCTTGCCTGACAAATTTGTTGGAATTCTTTGAAGATGTAACAGGCAGGATAGACAAAGGAGAATCGGTTGATGTTGTGTATTGGACTTTCAGAAGGCCTTTGGCAAGGTGCCATGCGAGGCTACTTAACAAGCTATGAGCTCATGGTATTACAGGAAAGATCCTCGCATGGATAAAGCAGCAGCTGATTGGCAAAGAGGGGGAATAAAAAGAACCTTTCCTGACTGGCTGCTCGTGACTGGCAGTGTTTGACAGGGGTCTGTGTTTGGACTGATCCTTTTTAAGTTATATGTCAATGATTTGGATGATGGAATTGATGGCTTTGTTATAGAAACATAGAAACATAGAAAATAAGTGCAGGAGTAGGCCATTCGGCCCTTCGAGCCTGCACCACCATTCAGTACGATCATGGCTGATCATCCAACTCAGAACCCTGTACCTGCCTTCTCTCCATACCCCCTGATCTCTTTAGCCATAAGGGCCTTATCTAACTCCCTCTTAAATATAGCCAATGAACTGGCTTCAACTGTTTCCTGTGGCAGAGAATTCCACAAATTCACCACTCTCTGTGTTGCAAAGCTTGCAGATGATATGAAGATAGGTGGAGGGGCAGGTAGTTTTCAGGAAGTTGAGAGGCTACAGAAGGACTTAGACAGATTAGGAGAATGGTCAAAGAAATGACAGATGGAATACAGCGTTGGGAAGTGATGGCCATGCACTTTGGTAGAAGAAATGAAAGGGTAGACTATTTTCTAAATGGAGAAAAAATACAAAAAAACTGAAACATAAAGGGTCTCAGGGGTCCTTGTGCAGGATTTGCTAAAGGTTAATTTGCAGGTTGAGTCTGTGGTGAGGAAGGTAAATGCAATGTTAGCATTCCTTTCAAAAGGACTAGAATATAAAAGCAAGGATGTAATGTTGAGATTTTATAAAGCACTGGTGAAGCCCCATTTGGAGTATTGTGAGCAGGTTTGGGCCCCTTATCTTAGAAAGGGATGCGCTGAAACTAGAGAGGTTTCAAAGGAGGTTTAAAAAAATTATTCCAGGATTGAATGGCTTGTCATCTGAAGAGTGTTTGATGGCTGAAGGTCTGTATTCCCTACAATTCAGAAGATTGAAGGGTGACCTCACTGAAACCTACCGAATGGTGAAAGGCCTTGATAGAGTGGAAGTGGAGAGGATGTTTCCTGTGGTGGGGGAGTCTAAAACCAGAGAACAGAGTTTCAGAATAAAGAGATGTCCTTTTAGCATGGAGATGAGAAGGAATTTCTTTAGCCAGAGAGTGGTAAATCTGTGGAATTCTTTGCCACGGGCAGCTGTGAAGGCCATGACTTTATGTTTATTTAAGGCAGAGGTTGATATATACTTGAGTGGTCAGGGCATGAAGAGATACGGGGAGAAAGCAGGAGACTGGTGCTGAGAGGAAAATTGGATCAGCCATGATGAAAGGCGGAGCAGTCATGAATGGCCTAATTCTGCTCCTATATCTTATGGTCTTATCTAATAAACACAAAAATTGCTAAGAAACATTATCCCTTTTTACTAAAAATTATTGATTGTGTAAATGAAGATCATATTACTTATGGGAGCAGTATAAATGATGAATAAGCTTATGAATATATTTGCAATATACATAACAGTTTTAATAAGTCGTGTGGGCACGTGGCCAAGTGGTTAAGGCATTGGACTAGCAACCTAAAGGTTGTGAGTTTGAGCCCCAGCCAAGGCAACACGCGTTGTGTCCTTGAGCAAGGCACTTAATCACACATTGCTCTGCGATGACACCGGTGCCAAGCTGTATGGGTCCTAATGCCCTTCACTTGGACAAAATTGGTGTCGTGGAGAGGGAAGACTTGCAGCATGGGCAACTGCTGGTCTTCCATACAACGTTGCCCAGGCCTGCGCCTTGGAGAGTGAAGACTTTCCAGGCGCAGATCCATGGTCTCGCAAGACTAACAGATGCCTTTAATTTAATAAGTCAAATTTTTCTAACTGAGGCCAATGATAATTTCTCTGTACAACTGGTTTCCAGTGACGGCTGCAACTTTGCTCTGACACCTGGGCTTCTGGCAATTCTACTGCACCAGAGGACATTTTATGGAGTCCAGTTTGAAGTTGTGAGCGAGAGAGAGAGCGAGCGCGAGCGATATTATTGCAGGGTGGGAGCCATTTGAAAAGAACAAGTCTTGTCAGCAGTGAGCTTTATTTGAACTAATAAAAAAGGGAGGTGTAAAGCAGAGCAGAAGTTGTAGGAGAGGCCATTGTTGGAGTGGGCCGGTGTTCAAGTGGGAGGCTTTGACTCAACAGGCTTGGGCAAGCACAAATAGAGGTTCTAAATAAGATTCAAGTATTTTTTCCTCTTTCTTTGTCTATTTATACAATGCTATTGCACTGAGTACGGGTCCAAAGTTAGTAGTATGTTCTTTGTGTGAGATGTGGGAACTCTGGGAGACTTCTGGTCTCCCTGATAACTACATTTGCATGAAGTGCATGGTGTCCATTCCCCTCAATAATAAAGTATACCACCTGGGATACTGTTGGTGTGGGAAACGACCTACTGGAGGAAGCCACAGTGAGGGTCTCTCGCACTGAGTCTGGCTCTGTGGCTTAGAAGGAAAGGGAGAAGAAGAGGAGTGCTGTAGTGATAGGGAATTCCATAGTTTGAAGAGCAGACAAGAGATTCTGTGGACGTGAAAGAGACACCCGGATGGTACTGTACGTTGTCTCCTAAGTGCCAGGGTCAGGGATACTTCCGATCTGGTCCACAGCATTTCAAAGGGGGAGGGTAGGCAACTAGGTGCCATGGTACATATCGGTGCCAACAACATAGTTAGGAAAAGGGAGGAGGTCCTGAAGAAAGAAATAGGGAGTTAGGTAGAAAGTGAAAAGCAGTACATTCTGTGTAGTAATCTCTAGATTGCAGCCTCTGCCCTGTGCCAGTGAGGATAAGAATAGGATGATTTAGCAGGTGAATGCATGGCTGAGGAATTGGTATTGGGGGGTGGGAGTGGTTTCAGATTTCTAGATCATTCAGATCTCTTCCGGGGATGGTATGACCTGTATAAAAAGGACAGTTTACACCCGAACCCGACGGGAACCTTGCAGGCATGTTGGCTAGCCGCTTGGGGGATGGGGGATGGTTTAAACTAATTTGGAAGGGGGATAGGGCTAAGGATGGGGCAATTGGTACATGCAGTGTGCAGTGTGACTGTGAAGAAGGACAGGCAGATGACAGGGCAAAACTGTAATCAGAGGATGAGTTGAAGTGCAACATGGGGCCAAAATTAAAAAGGGTAATGAAAACAAAACTGAAAGGGTTACATTTGAATGCATGCAGTATATGGAATAAAGTAGATGATCTTGTAGTTCAGTTAGAGATTGGTAGGTAGGACATTGTGGGCAACACTGAGTCATGGCTGAAAGAAGATCATAGTTGGGAGACTAATATCCAAGGATACGCCTTGTATCAAAAGGACAGACAGGGAGGCAGAGGGGGTGGGTGGCTCTGTTGGTAAAAATGAAATCAAATCCTTAGAAAGAGATGACATAGGGTCAGAAGATGTAGAATCCTTGTGAGTGGAGTTAAGAAACTGCAAGGATAAAACAACTGTGATGAGAGTTACTGTTCAGGCCTCCGAACAGTAGCCAGGATATGTGATACAAATTACAATGAGAGATAGAAAAAGCATGTAAAAAGGACAATGTTATGATACTCATGGGGGTTTCAATATGCAGGTGGATTGTGAAAATTAAGTTGATGCTGATTCCACGAGGGGGAATTTGTAGAATGCCTACAAGATAACTTTTTAGAACAGCTTGTGGTTGAGTCCATTAGGGGAAAGTCAGTTCTGCTTTGGGTGCTGTGTAATGAACCAGATATAATCAGAGAACTTAAGGTAAAGGAACCCTTAGTAATCATAATATCATAGAGTGCACCCTAATGTTTGAGAGGGAGAATCTAAAGTTAGATGTATCAGTATTATATTACAGTAAAGGGAATTACAGAGGCACGAGAGGAGCTGGCCAAAGTTGATAGGAAGGGATGATGGCAGAAGAGCAATGGCTGGAGTTTCTGCAGGCAATTTGGAGAGCACAGGACAGATACATTCCAAAGATAAAGGATGAGGCAACAGTGGCTGACAAGGGAAGTCAAAGACAGCATAAAAGCAAAAGAGAGGGCATATGCTATAGCAAAAATTTGTGGGAAGTTAGAGGATTGAGAAGCTTTTAAAAACCAACAGAAGGCAAATAAAAGAAGACATAAGGAGGGAAAAGATGAAATTTGAAGGTAAGCTAACCAATAATATAAAAGATGATACTAAAAGTTTTTGTTTTAAATGAAGAGTAAAAGGGTGGTGAGAGTGAATATTGCATAACTGGAAATTGACGCAGGAAAGGTAATACTGGGGGAGAAAGAAATGGTGGACAAACTTAATAAGTATTAATACTTAATACTACAGTCTTCACTAGCAGTATGCCAGAATTCAAGAGAGTCAGGGGACAGAAGTGAGTGTAGTTGCTATTACTAAGGAGAAGGTGCTTGGGAAGCCGAAAGATTGAAAAGTCACCTGGACCAGACAGACTTCTCCCCAGAGTTCTGAGAGAGGTAGCTATAGAAACTGTGCAGGCATTAGAAATGATCATTCAAGAATCATTAGACTCTGGAAATCTTCCAAAGGACAGGGAAATTATAAATGCGACTCCACTTTTTTAAGAAGGGAGGGGCGGCAGAAGATAGGAAATTATAGGCCAGTTAGCCTGATTTCAGAGGTTGGGAAGATGTTGGAATCCATTAAGGGTGAGATTTTGGGGTACATGGAGGTACATGATAAAACAGGCCAGAGTCAGCATGGCTTCCTTAAGGGGAAATCTTGTCTGACAAATCTGTTGGAATTATTTGAGGAACTAACAGGCAAGATAGACAAAAGTGGATGTTGCTCACTTGGATTTTCAGAAGGTTTTGACAAGGTGCTGCAGAACAGATAAGAGCCCACGATTTCACAGGAAAGATACTAGCATGGATAGAGCATTGGCTGACTGGCAGGAGGCAATCAGTAGGAATAAAAGGGGCCTCTTCTGGAGGGGCAGGTAGTGTTGAAGAAGCAGGAACTCTACAGAAGGACTTGGGCAGAATGGTAGAATAGGCAAAGAAGAGGCAGATAGATGGAATATAGTGTACGGAAGTGTATGGTCATGCACTCTGGTAGAAGGAATAAAGATGTAGACTATCTTCTAAACAAGGAGGAAATTCAAAACTCAGAGGTGCAAAGGGACTTGGGAGTCCTTGTGCAGGATTTCCTAAAGGTTAACTTATAGGTTGGGTCGGTAATATTGAAGGCAAATGCAATGTTAGCATTCAGTTCGACAGTACTAGAATAGAACAGCAAAGATGTAATGCTAAGGCTTTATAAGACAATAGTCAGATCTCACAGAGTATTATGAGCAGTTTTGGACCCCTTATCCAAAAAAGAAGATATAGTGGCATTGAAGAGGTTTGCGGGAATGAAAGGGTAATGTATGAGGAGTGTTTGATTGCTCTAGGCCTATGCTTGCTGGACGTTTGGAGAATGAGGGGTGATCTCATTGCCAGTTTCAAAATAATGCAGCTACCAGGAGGAAGATAGGAGGAGATTATTTTTCAAATTTGTTAAAGTTAGTTTAATATTTAAAGTTAAATGTGCATTTTAGTGAATTCTTCAACAAAAGAAAATTATTCTGTTTTAACATTGTTTTTTCTTTTTGATGGGATTCTAGTGAAATTGACAATTTTGACAGCTGTGCTGGTAGGGGAGTGATGGGTCTGACACATCCATTGTACAAATGTTGTGAGCTCAGTGCTCCTGTACTGCCATGCCCAGGGACTGTCAGCAGCTCCAAGGTGGACTTCAGCATTAGATTGGTTTATCACAAGGGTCGTTGTTCTTTTTCACTTAATAAATAGATGTGTACATTGCCAGAAATGCCAGCAGTTATCGTCTCCTCCTAAAGGCCCCTGAAATAAGTTGTATTGGTTTATCTGATCACAGGCAGACCAGACAGGGTAAGGTTTGCAGACTTCTTGCCCTAAATCATTTGAGATTTTACAAGAATATGGTATCCTGCTAAGTTTTATTTAATTCAAGATTGATTTGTTAGACGCAAACTCATTCCCAGATCAATAACAGCTCTGGTTACTTGTCTAGTATTTTAACTACTGTGTACAAGTAGATTAAGCACCCTTGTCTAGATGCATCATAGTATCATGTGTACAAATATCACAACATGCAAATAAAATCTGAGTGCATCACGGTTTTAAATGTTTTGTTGTAATTAAGGTGTATACATACACAAAAATGTATGCTTATATTGATATGTAAATATACTATAGTGTCAATAAAATAAGCTAATCTATCACCTAGGAAATCAAGTCAGTCACTGAACTGCAATGTCTAGCTCTGTTACTGATGGATGCACAGTGTCTCGTTCTGTAAATGTTTCATATGATTAAATTGTTAGTTTCAATGATGACAGGGTCAAGCTGAAGTACTCCTGTTTTATAAAACAATGTATTGAATGTTCCAATGCAGTAACAGGCCACTTCAGCTCAAACACGAGGCCCACCCACCAAAACCCTCTACTCCAACTCCTGCCCTTCACCCACCTTGCTCCTATCATTCATCCAATTATCCACTCTTAACCTGGAACAGAAACCCCATGTCACATTGCTTTGAACATTACTTTCAATTGCTGATCATTTTCTTCAGAGTGCTTCCTTGATTTCCCACTCATTGATGCTACCTGGTAGCATCACCTATCTCTAATATCCCATAACTTACCCTCATCAACTTAGCAGTCCAGGCACTGACTATCAAAAATGTAATGTGCGACCTTGTCTGCTTTTTATTAAAGGTCAACAACTGCAGTATTGTGGATGCAAACAGTTCCCATAGTGACATGGCCAATACATTACTGGATTACACACCTAGAGGTCTGAACTAATGATCCAGAGGTAAAAGTGTTCAAAATCCACTTAGAGACTGGCCTGTCATGAATTAACTACCTCAGGTTAAATTTAGTCAATTCATTCACCAGCAATTGAAAAGATAGAATCAGCAAAAAAAAAGCCATGAACCTGATGAACTTTCTTTAACAACGTATCTAGTTCACTAAAGTCCTCATAAAAGTAAATCTACCCAATCTATCTGGAATTTTATCAAATGTCTTCTGAAAATTTATGTAAACACGATCTATTATATCCTTAGGCAATGTCCCTTGTGACAGGCTAGTCTGTAAGTTTAGACAACATGGGATCCAGGGGGAGAGAGGTAAATGGATTTGTAATTGGATCAATTGTAGGAGGCAGAGTGTGAAGGTTGGAGGTTCTTTCCTGGATTGTAGGCTTGTGCCGTCCGATGTGTCACAGGGGTCATTTCAGGGACCTTTCTTGTTTGTAATTTACATAAATGATTTGGATGTAAAAGTACAAGCCATGGTTGATAAATCTGCATAAGATACTAAATTAGCTGGTATTGCAGGCAGATTAGAGAATAATGAAAAATTACAGGGGGATCTTAATCTGTAGGGTTCGGGGGCTGAGGATTGACAAACAGCTTTCAATCCAGATTCAAGATTGTTTGATGTCATTTCCAGCATCTAAGTGTAAAGGAGAATGGAACAATTGTTACCCTGGATCCCATGTGGCACAAGACACACAATAAGGTAAAGAACACACTAATAATAAAAAACACACAATAAATATGAAAACATGTAATAGTTTATATACAGAGATTGATTGTATGTCCATAAAATGATGCTAGACATGGAACTAACTGACAGGAAATGACAAGGCAGTGGCTGTTCGGGGTACGGAGAGGTGGGTCATGAGTGGAGGTGTTGATGAAAGTTTATTATCAAAGCACACATATGCCACCATATACAACCCCGAGATTCGTTTTCTTGCAGGCATATTTAATAAATCCAATAACCATAATAGAATCAATGAAAGGCCACAACAACCAGTCCGTAAAATACAACAAACTGTGCCAACACAAAAATAAAGATAAAAAAGAAATAATAAATAAATAAACAAACGAACAATAAATATCAAGACCATGAGATGAAGAGTCCTTGAAAGTGAATCCATGGATTGTGGAAACAGTTCAGTGATGAGGCAAGTGAAGTTGAGTGATGTTCTCCTCACTGGTTGGAGAGCTTGATGGTTGAGGGGTAATAACTGTCTCTGAACCTGGTGGTGTGAGCCCTGAGGCTCCTGTACCTCCCTCCTGATGGCAGCAGCAGTGAGGAGAGAGCATGTCCTGGGTGGTGGGGTCTCTGATAATGGATGCTGCTTTCCTGCGACAACACACTGTGTAGATGTGCTCAATGGTAGGGAGGGCTTTATCTGTGATGGACTGAGCCATATCCACTATTTTTTTTTGTAGGATTTTCCATTCAAAGGCATTGGTGTTTCCATACCAGGCTGTGATGCAGTCTATCAAGAAACACTCCATCAGACATCTATAGATGTCTGTCAAAGTATTAGATGTCATGTCAAATCTTCGCAAGCTCTTAAGGAAGTAGAGGCATTGCCGTGCTTTCTTCATAATTGTACTTTCACGCTGGGCCCAGAACAGATCCTCTGAAATGATAACACTGAGGAATTTAAAGTTGCTGACCCTCTCCACCTCTGATCTCCTGATGAGGACTGGCTCATGGACCTCTGGTTTCCTTCTCCTGAAGTCAATAATCCATTCTTTGGTCTTGCTGACATTGAGTGAGAGGTTGTTGTTGTGGCAACACTCAGCCAGATTTTCAACCTCTCTCCTGTATGCTGATTCAGCCTTGCTTCTTGGAGAAAGTAACTGTTTTTGAGTCTGATGGTCTTGGTGTAGATGCTACATAGCCTCCACCCTGATGGGAATAGGACAAATAGACCATGAGAGGACTGGGTAGGATCCTTCATGATGCTACTGGCCCTTAACCGGCACACTTTTGTATATCTGTCCTTGACAGTGGGTAGGCTGGTGCCAATGGTGCACTGGACAGTTTTGACTACCCATTGTAGACCCTTCCTGTCAGCCATGGAGCAGTTTCCATAGTAAATGTGATGCAACATGTTAGGATGTTCTCTACTACACATCTGTAGAATGACTCGAGTACAGATGTGCATAGTCCAACTCTCTTCAGCCTCTTCAGAAAGTAGAAGCATTGGTGAACTTTGTGCAGAATGTTTTCTGGGACCATGAGAGGTTGTACGTGATGTGCACTCTTAGGGAGTTTGAAACTGAAGCCTTTCTACTGCTGTGCCACTGATGTAAAGGGATGTCAGTGGTGCAAGTTCTCCTGAAGTTGATAACCATCTCTTTTGTCTTGTCAACATTGAGGAAGAGGTTGTTTGCTTGCCACCAGGCCTCGAGCTCTTCCACCTCCTCCCTGTAGGCCACCTCATCATTTTTGGCGATGAGCTCCACCACTGTGGTGTCATTGGCAAACTTGACAACATTATTAATCAGGTGTTTGGCTGTGCAGGCACCTGTGAACAGAGTGTACAGCCCTGGGGGGCACCCATGTTGAGAATGATGGCGAGGGAGGAGTGGTAATGCATCCTGACTATCAGAGATCTCTTGGTTCGGAAGTCCAACACCCAGTTGCACAGTGGTGTATTTAGACTGAGGAGTAGGAGTTTGTTCACCAAGGTCTGTGGGACAGTAGTGTTGAACACTAAACTGAAATCCAGCAACAGCATTCTGAGATTTATCTATTGCATTCTGGAAAATCAAATCAGGGTCAGACTTGTGATCACCACAGTGAATGACAGGGCTCCAAGGTGTGTTATGGAACAGAGGGTCCTGGGTATGCAAGTGTGTTGTTCATTGGAAGTGGAATCTCAGGTAGACAGGGTGGTAAAGAAGTCATTTGGTACACTGACCTTCATTCGATGGGGCTCTGAGCATAGGAGATGGCAAGTTACATTGTAGTTATAAAGATGTTGGTGAGGCCTCCTTTGGTGTATTGTGTATAAGACCATAAGACAATGGAGCAGAAGTCGGCCATTCGGCCCAACGAGTCTGCTCCACCATTTTATCATGAGCTGATCCATTCTACCATTTAGTCCCACTCCCCCGCCTTCTCACGATAACCTTTGATGTCCTGGCTACTCAGATACCTATCAATCTCTGCCTTAAATACACCCAATGACTTGGCCTCCACTGCTGCCCATGGCAACAAATTCCATAGATTCACCACCCTCTGGCTAAAAAAATTTCTTTGCATCTCTGTTCTGAATGGGCACCCTTCAATCCTTAAGTCATGCCCTCACGTACTAGACTCCCCCATCATGGGAAACAACTTTGCCACATCCACTCTGTCCATGCCTTTCAACATTCAAAATGTTTCTATGAGGTCCCCCCTCATTCTTCTAAACTCCAAGGAATACAGTCCAAGAGCAGACAAACGTTCCTCATATGTTAACCCTCTCATTCCCGGAATCATTCTAGTGAATCTTCTCTGTACCCTCTCCAACGTCAGCACATGCTTTCTTAAATAAGAAGACCAAAACTGCCCACAGTACTCCAAGTGAGGTCTCGCCAGCGCCTTATAGAGCCTCAAATATAGCTTTGATAACCCTGTTATAGGAAATATGTTATTAAACTAGAAAGAGTACAGAGTAGATTTCCCAAGATTTTGCCTGGACTTGGAGGTCTGAGTTACAAGGACCGGTTACATAGACTAGTTTACTCGCTGGAATGAAGGAGATTGAGTAGTGTCCTGATAGAAGGAAATAGGATCATGAAGGGCAAAGGCAACACCTAGCCTTTTTCCCAGGGAGGGGCTGTTAAAAACAAGTGGATATATATTTAAGATTAGAGGCAGTACACCCGGGCATCTTGTCCATGCAAAAAAGTGATGCATATTTGGAATAAGCTGCAAGAAATAGTAGTTGATGTGGGCACATTAGCTAAAAATTAGGAAGTGGAAGGATAAGTTACATTTGCCAAATAAGTAACACAAAGTGTTGAAACTACAGGCTGTCAAGTCTTCAGGTCCAAGTGGGCTTTATTCTATGGTCTATAAAGAGACAGCTAGTGGGATAGATGATGGATTGTCTTTAATCCTCCAATTTTCCCTAGATTTAGGGTAGGTTCCATGAGGGTAGATTAGAACATAACAAATATAGCTCCTTTGTTCAAAAACACTTACCTTTGACCGGAGTGTCTCCGAAAAGTTTGCTATTGCCTCTTGCTGACTTTGCTGCCACCTCCCCTGTGGGTGTTTGGGTTTTAGATCTGCTTTTGTCAATGTCACTAATGATACTTTGAATTGATATCTTACTGAGAGCTAACCTATGACTGAATGGTCTCTGCAAACAGGCATATCTGCAAGTAGCAGTTGGCCACCCCCTCTTGACGTATGCCACATCTTTGATGAAGTCCTTCCAGGTATAATCCAATATGTTCTCAAGCCCCTGGGGGAATGGGATCTCAGCAATCTTGCAATGAAGAATCATTCCATTAATCTCATCCAGCAGCTGTGACACAGGGAATTTCAGCCTCGCAAAGTGACTGGTATGTACATCGATATTAGAGTATGAAGAAGCAAAGGTTTTAATAGTCTCAGTGCTCTGTAAAGCAGAGAAAGGCCTCAATGTATCTTCATCTAACTTCTCTTCAGAAGCAGGGATTGTTAATTGCTTTTTGATCTTCTGAGATCTGAAAGAAATAAAGGCAATCTGAGATAAAAATAGACTCAGTCTCAAAATTAGGATCACCAAATGAAGTCTGACGTTATTCAGTCCAATGAATCTATCATGGTGTTTGCACTGAATACGAACCACTTCCTCTCCTACTCTATTTAAATATATCAACACACTATCCAGTTATTCTTTTTTGTGCTTTAAGAATCAAGGATCCAACTTCATTTATCATATACATTTACCTATATTAGGGATTTGCTAAAGATGGGTGCTTTAGAGAGCCTATCATCCCAGCACATGATCAATAATGCTGCTTGCTTCTCCAGAGCATAATGCATCATTTATGGATTCGTGTAACAGCTGCAGTTAAACTTAGGTATCCCACTCTTACTGAATGGAATTTAAAACCCCAAGTGGAATGGGGCATAGTACAGGGGGGCTCGAAAGTTCCATGTCAATTGGCTCTTATCACAGATTATACCATGATAGTCAGTCACCCTCTCCCTCCCACTTCTCTCTTCCTTTCTTTAAGGCAAGTAGTGCACATGGCCATGGGGAAGGTATGCTCTGCGTGCACTTTTAGCTTAGTATGTTTGTTTCTGTAACTTGGGGATCATGAATGTTTTACTGTTTATCAATAAATTATTAAGATATAGTGCTTATTCATAGTCAGTATTTTCTGTTTCACTTGCCAGACCTTCTGATCTAGTTCAACATTACAGACATGCAACAAAAAAAAACAACATTCAGCAATTATAAAGAGTAAGAATTACATAAAAATAAAGTTTGAGGTTAAAGTACAGATATGGAATAAAGTGTGCATAAGTACACAAATACCAGCATGTATTTAAAATATAAACAGCTCGATAAAATGTGGCTGAAAGTGTTTACACTGCAGTGACAGGGGTAATAGATAGAGGGGAATGAGGGTGGGGATGGTGGGGGGCTAACCACAATGGTTGATCAGATTAACCACCAGGCAGAAGAAATTTTTAAGATGAGTTTAAGTGAAGCTTTTTTTTAGTAGCCATATAGCACTTCCCAAAAGGGAGCTTTTGGTAAAGACAGTTTGCAGGCTAGGTAGTGTCTACTTTACTACCAACTACTAATTCGCAAGCCTTCTAACTAGCTTCCCCTCTCACTCCATGGGACAAAATATCATACTCTAGCGGAGTCAAAACAGTAAGCTTTATACAGTGAATGGTCAGGCTCTGGGGAGTGTTGTGGAACAGAAGGACTGAGAAGTATAGGCACATGGTTCACTGAAAGCAGAATTACAGGTAGACAAGATTTGATGCATTGGCCTTCATCAATCAGGGTGCCGAGTACAGGTTTTGAGACATAATTTTGCATCTGTACAAGATATTGATATAACTGCAATTGGATTATTATATACAGTTTTGAGCACCCTGTTATAGGAAAGGCACCATGAAACTTGAGAGAGTACAGAGAATGCTGCCAGGACTCGAGCACCTGAGTTATAGAACTTATTCCTTTGGAGCGCAGGAGACTGAAAGATGACCGTATAGATGTGTATAAAATCAAGAGGAGCATGGTTAGAGTGAACACACATGGTCTTTTTCTCAGGGGAGGAGAACTGAAAACTAGAAGACAGGTTTTAAGGTGAAAGGTGAAAGATTTAAATGGGACTTGAAGAGCAACTTCTCCATGCAGAAGGTGGTGCCTATAAGGAATGAGTTTGCCAGAGAATGTGGTAGATGCAGGTACAATAACAACATTCAAAAGATAATCGGATAAGTACATGGATAGCACAAGTTTAGAGAGGCCAAATGCACGCAAGTGGGGCTAATTTGGTGGACACAATGGTCAGCATGGATATCTTAGACTGAACGTTTCAATGCTCTGACTCAATGACAGCACTTGTACTTGCCAGGCAAGGAAATTTTTCCTGAATTGGACATTTATTTTTATATTTCCTGCTTGATTCGTGAAATCCGTCATTAAGAAATCCTCCACTGCAGTATGTAAAGACAATCCATTTCAGGGTGCCATAGATAGAAAATCATTACATGTCTGCTGGATTGCACTTGCAAGGTCTAAGCTGCAGAATAAGTTCTCAGAATAGGCTTATCCTCATCATTATTTTTGTCCCTCATGTTCAGAACTCCAGGATCAGCAGTTATCTTACCTAACCAGGTGAGGCTTTATGGTTGAAGTACTTATTTCAGATTGCAGATCATCTTGGATCGTCTTCTGTTCTTTTAGAAACTTTCTCAAGCTTGTCTGTAGGAACAGAATTTTATTCTTATTATTTATTTCTGTTTTTTTAAAATTGAATTTTAAAAAAACTACCTATTTCTTACCTGTTCAAAAAAAAGAACATTCTCTATGTTCAAAGGTATTTTTTCTACATCTGCCATGGTTCAAATGCACTGCAGTCACCTGGTTAGATTAAGAAACAGAAGTAAAAATAATCGGTTTACAATTTTTGTGAAAAACAAAACAAGAAATTAATTGAATTGGCAGATGGGTTCCAACAGATCAGGAGGTGGTTTGGCTGGGGTTGGGGAACAAGTGAGCAAGGGATTGTGTTGATGAAACTGCTCTTCACAGGTAGGTAAGTCATCGAAACACCTCAATGCCACTCTGTATCGAAAACCTGAGGGGTAACTTGATAGCAATGAACAACCAGCCTGAACCCGTTGACTGCTCTCAGGCAGAAAGCAGCTCTGCAGATGCAAGAGTCTGTAAATGTACTGACTGCACTATAGAACAAGAGAATGTAGACTTTAGACACAATAAAAAGAACATAACTTTGTGTTGGCCAATCATTATAATGACTCTGCATGCAATCACTATTATCTGAACTGCAAGCATCACTGGCAGCTAAACTTTGTAACCTGCCAGCATCAGTAAAAATACAAGTTTGAATAAGTCAAAAAGCAGATTGCATTAAAATTTCAAGACTCTTACAGGGCTTGTTCAGCTGCATTGCAGGGATGTTCCCACTGGCTGAACAGTCTTAAATAAAGAATTAACTGACCTACTGTCTCTAACCTTTTGTTATTTGATCAGGAGAGAGGTTGGCGATTCAAGACTGAGATGACAACTAATTTCTTCAATCAGTGGATCATGAATCTTGGTAAATTTCTTACGCAGGGGAGAGTGGAGATTCGATCACTGATTTTATTGGGAAGAGTGATTTGTGGATTTCTGAATTTTAAGGGAATCAACCAACGCAGCGATAGTGCAGCAAAATGACGGTGAAGTGGATGACCGGCCACATTAGTGATGGATGCCAGAGCAAGATTATTAAAGATAAACAGAGTGATCCACTCCTGTTTAATATCCAAGGATACGAATTAAAGGACAGGCAGTAGGCTGGGGGGAGGGGGAGTGGTTTTGTTGATAAAACATGAAATCAAATCCTTTGAAAGAGGTGACATACAGTAGGATTGGAAGAAGTAGAATCCTTGTGGGTAGAGTGAAGAAACTGCAAGAGTAAAAAGATCTCAACGCAAGCAATATACAGGACCCTAAAGAGTAGCCAGGATGTGGGCTACAAATTACAATAGGAGACAGAAAAGGCATGCAAAAAGGACAATGTCATCATAGTCATGAGGATTTCAATAAGCAGGTATATTGCGAAAATCAGGTTGGTGCTTGATCCCAAGAAAGGAAATTTCTAGAATGCCTACAAGATGGCTTTATAGAGCAGCTTGTGGATTAGTCCAGTAGGGGCATGACAATCCTGGATCGGTTGTTACGTAATGACCCAGATTTGATTAGGGAGCTTAAGGTAAAGGAACCCTTAGGAGATTATGATCATAATATAATAGAATTCATCCTGAATTTTGAGAAGCTAAAATCACATGTACAGTATCAATATTACAGTGGAGCAAAGGGAATTACAGATGCATGAGAGAGCAGCTGGCCAGAGTTGACTGGAAGGGGACACTAACATGAATAATAGCAGAACAGTAATGGCTAGTGCTTCTGGGGCAAATTTGAAAGGTGCAGGACAGCTACATCCTGAAGATGAAGAAGTAGTCTAAATGGAGGATGAGGCACCCACGGCTGAGAAGTCAAAGACAGCATAAAAGCAAAAAAGATGGCATATAACATTGCAAAATTTGTGGAAAATTAGAGGATTAGGATACAGGTGCTGTTTTCTCCCGGTAGGGATTAGCTTTTAGTTCCAAGGGCTCCTGCCACGTTTTGTCACCCTGCAACCTTATCCTTCAATCTCTTTGAATTATGGAGGGCAGCATGTGTATAAATGTCTCTCTCCAGCAGACTTCATCATGACTCCAGTATCTCTACTATTTTTTAATGTTTTGTTAATTGTACATATGATTTTTTTTGTGTTCTATCGCTGAGCAACAGTGAACCATCTGATTGGCCTATCAGAGATCTCTTTGGGAACTAGTTGACTTGATCAGCATTTCTGATCTGGCTATTGTTCACGATTTCACTTAATTAAAAATAAAAATTGTGGCATCATTCAACTACATTTCAATCTCCCTCCTAAATGCCAATGTCACCACCTATGATTCAGCCAACAACAGTAGTTTCGCCAGCCAACTTAAGTGTTTATTTGGAGCTTTACTTAGCCACACAATCATAAGTATAAAGTGAGTAGAGCAGGAGGCTAAGCATGTAGCCCTGTGGTGGACCTGTGCCAATCTTTATTAACTGAGGTCTGCCAGTGAGGAAATTGAAGATCCAGTTGTACTGAGTGGTATTGAAGCTCAGGACTTTGAGCTTAGTAATGTGTTTTGAGAGGATGAAAGTGTTGAATGCTAAGATGTAGTCAATGAAAAGCATCCTAATAAATGCATCTTCATTGTCCACATGTTCAGAGCTGAATAAAGACCCAATGAAATGGAATCTGCTGTTGACCTGTTGCGATGTAGTCAAATTAGACTGGATCCAGATCACTCCTCAGGCAGGAGTTGATATGCTTCATGACCGACATCTCGAAGCACCTCATTGCAGTGGATGTAAGTGGTACTGGTTGATGGTCAAGGAGGCAGCTAACCACATTCTTCTTTGGAAATGGCATGACTGATGCCTACTTGAAGCAGATGGGGTATCTCAGACTACTGAAGTGAGAGGTTGAAGATATCAGCAAAGTTGATTAGCACAGGTCTTCAGTATTCGGCCAGGTACACCATCTGAGCGAGATGTTTTCCATGGGTTCACCCTCCTTCGGACGCTCTCATGTCAGCCTCAGAGACTGAGATCACACAGTCGTTGGTCTGTAGGGGTTCATGAAGGTGCCTTTCTATTCTGTTGATCAAAGCAAGCATTAAAGGTGTTGAACTCATCTGGGAGCAAAACCTTGTTGTCATTTATGCTGCTTGGTTTTGCGTTGTAGGAGATAATAACATATGTTCCAACATACTCGCATTCACGGAACTATACCCAGAAGCCATGCCCTGCAATCCAGGCAGAAAACGGCTCTGTGCTCACCGTTCATTAAAATATTTTCTGCACACAGCCAGCATGTAATGGTATTCTTTACGTGAAAGTGGCAAGGACACAGAATCTATTCAGAGTGGGGGACTTCACTATCTCTCATCCATAGATGAAAGGCTTGGTACCCTAACCATTGACTAAGCTGGCTGAGTGCTGAGGAGAAAGTGCTGCCAGAATGGCACTGTAGCAGGGAGCTAAGTGAACCAACACAAGGGATAAACCTACTTGTCTTTGTTCTCACCAGCCTACTTGTTGCAGACGCATCTATTTTTGATAGAATTGGTATACATGACCACTGCACAGTCATAAAGTCATACAGAACAAAGACAGGCCCTTGGGTCAACCATGTCCACACTGACCACAAATATCCATCTGTACTAATCCCATTTACCAGCACCAAGTGGTCCACAAATATCCATCTATACTAATCCCATTTACCAGCACCAGGTGGTCCACAAATATCCATCTATACTAATCCCATTTACCAGCACCAAGTGGTCCACAGCCATCAATGCCTTCGCAAGGAATGTGGATGAGAGCTGGTTTAAATAGGCTGCAGGTAATGAATTGGAAACAAGTGGCAGGTGACTCCTGCTAGTGGGGTGAAGAATGGGAGATGCCCGCCTGTGCATGCCTGACAGGAGCTATAGGGATCTTTTGTCTAATAGCACCAGTTTCAGGAACAGTTATTACCCTGCAACCATCAGGCTCCCGAACTGGCATGGATAACGTCACTCACCACAACACTGAGCTGATCCCACAACCTACAGACTCACTTTCAACAACTCTATAACTCATGAATTTACAGCTCATATTCTCAGTATTACTTATCTATTATTTGCATAGCTTGTCTTCTTTTGTGCAGTATTTGTTTCTCAGTCTTTTATCTGTTATTTTTAATAATTCTTTTGTATTTCTTTACCCACCTGTAAATGCCTGTGGGAAAATGAATCTCAAGGTAGTGTATGCTGACCTATAGACACTTTGATAATATACTGTATTTACTCTGACTTTGAAACTGAAGCTTTGCAATTCCACAGCATCTACTCATGAAAGGTGGTGGACAATTAAACAGCAAATGGGAGGAAGAGATGCCAAGAACAACCTGACCTTCGGTGATGTGCAGCCCAGCACATGAGTGCTAATGACAAGCTTGACACATTTACAACCAGCAGTGCAGACCAGAAGTTACACCTCAGCTTCCTCATGTCATCCTGATCATCATGGAAACATCCAACTGAATTGAGACCAAGTGATATTAAGAAATAGCTAGGAGAACTGTGTAAAGGATGCATGAACAGGAAATACCACAGTTGAGAGTCTGAAGACCTGTAGACTAGATGCAGCTCCAGTAAAGCTTTAGATCTTCTAAATTGAAGGAATCAAGTGGTATGGAGTTAGTACAGGAAAAATAGGGCTGATTTGGAAAATCAATCACAGTCTTATTAAACAATAGAGTGAGTACCAAGGGCCAAATGGTCTTCTCCTGTTTCTATTTATGCAGCAGGACTACGTTGTAGCCTATGGGCCATGCAAGGAAAGATTCAACTTCTAACCTGGCAACACCTTTCTACCATTTGTAAACCACTGATTAGATCAGACCAGAATACCTGAACAATATTCCAGTTCATGAGTGATATTATATCTGTGTAACCCTCTCACTGGGGCTCATACACAAACTCAACTCATTAGCTAGCTCTGCTAACAGCCACAAGACTCAGTGTGAGAAGGCCACCTTCCGTAAACAAGATACGTCTAGGGTCAGTATGATGTGGGGTTCAACCAAACAGGAACGTCGTGATGTTCCAATTAAAGGGACTTCGATTTGAGCGAATGCTGTGTAAACACTGCCCATATGCAATTATCGGTCAGCAAGTGTTAACAGATCATACACTGCATAAAATGCCTGGAGACTTGCCTGTTATTGTGTGTGTGAGTGAATGGTTGGGCGGGATGGAGGAAAGGGGTTTGTTTTGCTGTTGTTTTGTTGCTGTGTTCTGTTGTTGTGGTTGCTTGTGTTGTTCATCTGAACTTTGTAAGTATGCTATGTTGGTACCAGAATGTGTGGTGATATTTGCAGGCTGCGTCCAGCACATCCTTAAGTTGCTAGTTGTTAACACAAATGACACATTTCACTGTATGTTATGATGTACGATGTATGTTATGTACATGTATGTTACAATGTACATGTGATAAATAAATGAATCAGAATCTGAATCAGACAGACGGACAGAATGAGGAGACAGGTAACAGATCAGAAGTTATACAGAGAAATATGCAGTGACTGACAGAGAACAAGAACCAAGTAGCACAGTTTAAAGGGTGTGCAGGAACAGAGGGATGTGTGTGTCCATAATTCTATGAAAGTACTGAGGCATGTTTAAGCCAGCTGGTGGTGAAGTGGCATCAGCGCCCGACTTCCGAGCGAAAGCTCCTGAGTTTGAATCCAGCCGGCTTCCTTGCACGCTTTCCATCCGTGCTGGGTTGAGCATCGAGCTAGCAACTCGGCCTCGTAAAAATAAGAAAGCCTGCTAAAAAAAAATTGCCATCACAGACGGCGTACTGATGACTCCACTCGAAGTTAAGGGCTTTCTTCTTCTTCTTCTTCTACTACTGGGGCATGTTGAACAAAATGCTTAGTAAAGCAAGTGGTTTCCTGGAATAGCTAAATAAAGGCTAAAATTAAGCTAAACACTGGCTGGGTGACAACATACACACACAAACCAACCCATACACATACAAACCGACCCAAACACATTACTGGAAGTTTACTGACTTCCTCAGCTACCTAACACTGGAGGAGCTGAACTTCTAAAACTTTTCGATCCCGTGCCACACGGGAAGTTGTATCTAGCCTGAAAATGTAGGCTCCTCCAAGTCTCTATCCAGCCAATAAGAGTCACCTGCCCACTCGTTTCCAACTCATCACTTGTACCCTATTTAAACCCAGCTCAGGTCCACGATCCTTGTTCACTCATTGGAACCAACCAACCTCAACCAATTGCTCCTAGTCTTCAGTTACTTTGGTTCCTGAGAGTTTAGTATCTGTTCTCCCTTGGTTTGTGGCTCCTCGTGGCTTGTTATTTTGTAGCTAACACTCATCACTAAATTGTCCTCGTTGCTCTGCTTTTGGGTCAAGCCTCCTGTAAATTTCCAGATGGGTGAACCATCGATTGACCCAGCAGAATATGCTTGCCTAAAGGAAGTCATCCATCAACATGAGCACACAATCCAGAAGCAGAAAATCATTGAACATCTACACACTAGTCTCTTCCAACTCTGTCTTGATACAGAAACCCCATGACAATCAACCTCCGCCCTCTGAGCCTCCGATTCCAATACCAAACTCTTCAACAGATTTCCCAACCTGATGTCACAATTTCCTGTCCCACTGCATCTTAAACTTCGAACTCCAGTCATCTCCGTATTCTACGGACTGAGCCAAGATTGCCTTCGTCATTTCTCTTGTGATTGGACGAGCTCTGACCTGGACCACCACTAACTGGGACAATAAAATTACCATTTACAATAAATATGTGGAATTTACTGCTGAGATGCGCCAGTTTTCAACCACCCAGGGGTCAGTGAATCAGATACTTTCTCTGTATCAAGGTCACACTCTGGAATGTAGGATCCTCAGGGAGGAGCACTGTTCAAATGTGGAACTGCTGCTGGCCCATTACGATCATGGTCTCTCAGGGTGTTCAAAAGACCAGCCATCTACCAGGCAGATGTCCAGAGACCTTGAAAGTATTATCACTCTGACCCTCCAAATTGACAAGCTTCCTATGGATGGGCCTTCCAGCTCATCAGTCAGAACCCCAGTTCTCAGAAAACCATATCAGGCTGCAGGACCCTCTCAGCAACATCTCCAGAATCCATGCAGTTAGGGAGAGCTCTTTTAACCCGTGCTCCCCCCCCCCACCCAAGAGCATGAACATCATAATGGCTTCATTTGACAATCCCAGTACCCAGCCAGTGCAGGATTCTTCTGTCAAAATGAAAGATAGAAATCTCTGTCCCTACATCATCCTCCGTAGGCTCAAACAAAAAGCCATCATTAAGAAGCACTAGCCTCTCCCCTGGATGGACAGCACTTTCAAAACACTCCATGGGGCCCAGATCTTCATCAAACTGGCTCAACAGAGTGCATACAACCTGATCTGTATCTGTGAGTGGAAGGTAGCACCCTAAGCACCCAATGGCCACTAGAATACTTGGTGATGCCTTTCTGAATTTCCAACAATCCAGCTGTTCTCCAAACCTTCATTAACGAAATCCTCCGAGGCATGCTACAGAGGTACATATGTGTTCATCTACTTTGACAACATCTGTATCTTCTTCAGGGACTGCCATGACCATGTCTGTCATATCTGTTCAGTCCTTCAGCATTTCTTCGAAAACCAGCTGTACTGCAGTTAGAAAAACGCTGGTTCCATATCCCAGTCATTTCCTTCCTGGGTTATGTCCTCTCCCTCCAAGGCACAACTATGGAACCAGAGAAAGTACATGCTGTCATTGAATGGCCTGGACCATGCTCCCTCAAACAACTACGGCACTTCTTGCGTTCCTCCAGTTTCTACTGCCAGCTCATCAGAAACTACAGCTGAATTGCTGCTCCTCTCATCTCCCTCACCAAGTCACCTCTTCCCGGATAACCTAGTCTAACCATGCATTTGAGGAACTCAGGAGATACTTCACCATCACTCCTATTCTCCACCATCCAAACCCCTCCAGTCTTTTTGTGGTTCAGGTGGGCACCGGGACCATCATTTCCCAGTAAGGACTAGAAAGGAAGACACACCCTTGTGTCTTCTTTTCGTGCAAGTTCAGCTCTACACAGCACCGGTATGGAGTAGCAGATCAGGAGCTACTCGCCATTAAACAGACATTGGAGGAACAGAGACATTGGCTGATGAAAAACACTAAGCCTTTCCTGATCTGGACTGACCACCAGAACCTCATATCCCTACAACAGACCCAATAACTCAACCCACTTCAGGCTCCCTGTGCCCTCTTCATTGGGCAATTCAATTTCACCATCTCTTACCGACCCGTTTCCAAGAACACTAAGGTGGACGCCCTGTCTCAACAGTCTAACCCAGGTGAAACCCTCAGCCCATCATTCCATCTTCACAGATCCTCACACTGATCATCTGGCTCCTCAAGAAGCAGATCTGCTAGGTCCTACGGCCAAAGCAGGCTCATGCTGAGACACCTGCATCTATGTGCCAGAGGCCATGCACTCTGAGGCACTATTGTGGGCCCACTCTTTGCCCATATCTAGCCATCAGGACTCATGATAAACCCAATGTTTTCTGCAACCCATGTTCTGGTGGCCAAGATGTAAATCAGCTTGTTGTTGCCTGCTCTCATTGTCCCCAGTCCAATTCCACCAGCCTCTGGGCTCCTGTACCTCATACTGGTTCCTCAGCATCCATGGTCCCACATCACCATGGATTTCATCACAGGCTTGCCACCTTCTGATGGGACCATGGTGACCATGACCAGTTCTCCAAGATGGCCCACTTGCCCTTCATTAGCCACAGAGGGGGCAGACCTGGCTCTCCAACATGTAGTCTACCTTCACAGCTTCCATAACAACATTGTGTTGGACTGGGGCCCAGTATTCTGTCAAACCTTCTGCTCCATCTCCTGGTACACTAATTCCAGAACGGAGGCATGAAGGTCCATCCTAACTGCCAACCATAGCTACTGCTGCCAGGTTAACTACTGTTGGTGCTCAGCCAGACTACGCAGGCCTGAAGCCGGTGCCCTACAGTCCACCCGAGATATGCCCCTGTGCACTGGCTCCCACAAGCCTGGTTCATTGGTCCCTTTAAGATCATCCTTTGCATCGATCAAATCACTTACCATCTCCAGCTGCCACCTTCCACATGTCCTGCCTCAAACCTGTTGTCCATAGACTACTCAACCCACTAAACCTGCACCTCTGGAACCAAGGATGTTGGAAGGTGGTCCAGTATACATGGTTTACCAGCTGATGGATTTACATCATTGGGATCAGGGTGTGCAGTACCCAGTCGACTGGGAAGAGTATGGCCTAGAGGGGAGATATTAAATGCTGTCCAGTTACATTTTGGATCCATCACTTATTGAGGAGTTCCACCGCACCCATCCTGGGCCATTGGGGGCTGGCTGTGGGTGGGGTGGGGGGGGGGGTTAGGGGTCCTACCAGACCAGCACATGCAAGCTCCTCCTAGTTTCCATCCAGCTAATAGGAGTCACCTGCAGCCCATTTAGACCCAGCTCCCGTCCAAAGTCCTTGTTTACTCATTCCAACCGACTAGCCTCAAACAGTTGCTAACAAGAGAAAATCTACAGATGCTGGAAATACGAGCAACACACACAAAATGCTGGAGGAACTTAGCAAGCCAGGCAGCATCTGTGGAAAAGAGTACAATCAACTTTTTGGGCAGAAACCCTTCATCAGGACTCAACCAGCTGCTCCTGACTTTCAGTTATCTTGTTGCCTATGAGTTTAGTGTCAAAGACATGCAGGTTGGTGGGTTAATTGGTCATTGTAAATTACCCCATGATCAGGCACGGATTAAATTGGGATTGCTGGGCTGTGTGGCTCGAAGGGCCGGAAGGGGCTATTCCACACTGCATCTCAACAAAACAAAGGGTTTGGCCATAGGCATGAGCATGAAGACAACCAGCCACGACCTTGTTGAATGGCACAGCAAGCCTGAAGGGACAGATATCTCACTCCTATTTCTTATGACGTACTCTGATAGAACCAGGCTCTGATACTTCCAAATACAAATTCACTATCCACTCTTAACACGGTGTCCTCACGGACATACCCATCCTTACACACACAGACAGGGATACAAAACAGATCATCCTTACAGATAATTCTGCCGTAGTTATAAAACACCACAGCACAGAAACAAGCCCTTCAGCCCATCTAGTCAGTGCCAACCTGGCCTCCCACCTAGTTCCAACTACCTGCGCTCAGACCCTGCCCTCCATACCACTCCCATCCATTATCCATCCAAACTTTTCTTAAATGTTACAATTGAACCCACATCCACCGTTTCCAGTGGCAGCTCTACCACCCTTTGGAGGAAACCGCCCCTCAGATTCTCCTAGTTCACCCCTCACCCTTAACCCATGATGTCCAGTTCTAGTCTCACCCAACCTGGGGGGGGGGAGGGTAGTGGAGGGGAGCCTGCATGCATTCACTCTGTCTATACCCCTCAGTTCTGTATACCTCCAATAGCTCTCCCTCATTCTCCTGCACTCCAGGGAATGAAGTACGAATGTATTCAACCTTTCCCTATAGTTCAGGTCCTCAAGTCCGAGCAACACACTTGTACATTTTCTCTGCACTCTTTCCCCCTTATTGGCATCTTTCCAGTAAGTAGGTGACCAGAACTACACACAATACTCCAGACTGTGCCTCACTACTGTCTTGTACCACTTCAACGCAACATCCCAACTCTTGTATTCAACACCTGGATTTCTGAAGAGCAATGTGTAAGCTCTTTACAACCCTGTAACGCCTTAGAGCGATGAATAAGCATATAGTCCTGTATAACGTAAATGCCTACCATCCCCAGAATTGAGTTCCACTGACTTCAACAGTCAAAGCTCAAAAGCAGATACAAACAAGTGAAACGCACATAAAATGCTGGAGGAATTCAGCAAGTTAGGCAGCTTCTACAGAGGGGAATTAACAGTCGACTTTTCGGGCCTTCATCAGAACCAGTCTGAGACCGTGTCGTGGCGGAATTCAGTGCAATACGCAAGATAACTATTAGTCACCATAAGAAATGTAAATAAAAGTAAGCCGTACAAGAAGAGTGCCAAAAGTTCAGAAATCTGATGACGTTGGAGCTGTTCCTAAAACATTTAGTGTGGGCCTGTACCTCACCCTCAGTGTAGCGATGGGAAGAGAGCATTCAGGAGAGGGCCCTTAGAGATGGGTGTCGCCCTTTGAGGCATCGCCTATTAAAGATGCCCCCGATAGTTGTGAGGCTGGTGCTCATGATGGAGCCACACTCACACAGGTGTTCACACTGAAATGAACATTATATGATGGTTGCCAGTTACACTCCTCGAAGGAAACACTGACTCGCACAAGCACCCTCCCGCCCTCACACACAGAGTCAACGAGGTCACACTCGCATCCAATCGGGACAGCTCTCACTCCGCTCTTTCTGCATAAAAGAATCCTGTTGAAACTTCTCTCACTCGGCCTGTTTTAAAACTTTAAAAGCGTATCGCCGACCTGCCCTCCAGATTGCAGTTCGGACTGCTTCCGTCCGGCGGTCTGGCAGCTCCGAGCCGTGTCCTGTAACTGCAATCGGTGTGCGCCGAGCTCTCCCGCGGAGTCTCTTCGTTTCCCTGGGCAACAGCACCTTCCGTTCGGCTGCACGACCTGGCCGGACTGCGGCTTTACAGCCAGGGGATGACCACCCCAACAACGACGGAGAGCTGCCCCGCCAGCGAGACACTGCCCCCGGGCGCCGCTGCCCCAGACAAGGCTCAATGGTTGCGCTGCCTTTTACAACGGGGCAACGGTGGCTGACGCTGCCTCACTTCACAATGCCCCTAGTAACGTCGTCTGAGGCAGGGTAAAGTGCTTGGTGTAAGAGAAAGAATGAAGGAAAATAAAACACAAACAAGGGAAAATCTGCAGATGCCGGAAATCCGAGCAACACGCACAAAATGTTGGAGGAACTCAGCAGGCCAGGCAGCATCTCTGGAAAAAAAAAGTACAGTCGACGCTTCGGGCCGAACCCCTTCATCGGGACTGGAGGGAAAAACCCTACAGCAGATTTTAAAAATGCGGGTGGGGGGGGGGGGTGGAAATAGAAAACCACCAGGTGATAGGAGAAACCTGGAGGGGAGGGATGAAGTAAAGAGCTGAGAAGTTGATTGGTGAAGGCGGGAAAAGGGGGTGGTTAATGGAGAAGGTGGAGTTTGGGGGAGATAACCGGAAACTTGAGAAATCGATGTTTATGCCATACGGTTGGAGGCTACCCAAACGAAAAATAAGGTGGTTGTTGAGTGGCTCGCCGAGCTGGCTTGTTAGCTTGCAGCCGTTTCGTTACCCAGCTAGGCAACTTCGAATGAAATGTTGGTGATCTACATTGTTCGTCTTTTATGTTTCCTGTGATTAATCCGTTTATGTGCCATTTCTATTGGTTACCGATTATGTAATTCGCGATTGGCTCGTTAAAATCCGATCAGATAATTGTCCGGGCTGAGTTAGTCGACCGCTATGTAGGATTAATGTCGTCCTCATTGATTGACGCGTGTAATGAGGTGTGAATTGGCACTTGGCTCTGGATGATGACTTGAAACTGAAGTGGGATGTAGACTGGGTTCATTTCGACGTGCTTGTTGATAGAATTCTGTGCAGAGGACAAAGCCTCTGAGAATTCTCGGGCTTGTCGTTGGTGAGCTTTGGCCTAGGATAGTGTCCAGTCGAATTGATGTGCTTCGCTGTCACAATGTATAGATATAGGGGGAAGTTGATCATGACGGTTTACAGCCAGTTGGTGTTCCTGTACCCTCGTTGATGGCTTCCTACCAGTCTGTCCAATATAATGCAAGTCGCAGTTGGCGCATGGGATTTTGTATATGGTGTTTGTTCTGTAGGGGGTCTTTTATACCTGAAAGACATCGGCGTAGTGTGGCTGTAGGTTTGTGTGCTACTGCGATGTCAAATGGTTGTACAAATCTCTTGGTCCATTTCTGATACGTTCTTGAAGTAGGATAGGGTGACCAGCTTGGTTGGACGTTGTGCTTTAATTTTGCCGGTTGGACAAACAGGCTGAACATAATTCCTTGAGTATCCATTGTTCTTGAAGACTTTATAGAGATGTTCTTCTTCACTCTTCCGTAGTAATGCTGTGCTGCCAGGTGTAAATGGCCGGATTGAATAATGGCTTCCACAAGCAAAGCTGCATCAGGATATTAGCATGGAGGATAGTAGGCAGGGGCGGCGCTAAGGTGGTGCTAGCTGGTGCTATAGCCCCAGCAGAAATTGCAATAGCACCAGCGTAGCAGCACCAAAAAATTAACTGAAATTTCACATACAAATTGCAGCTGCTTTGCTTTCTCTGTATAGTTTTGAATACAGCCTGTTTCTCCAGTTGATCTAGTGAAACAGCGCCCCCAATTACCATAGCACCCACGCAGCAATAAAGTTATAAACTCTGTCAGATCCACTCTACACTCCTGCTTATTCATTCGTTGCCAGTGTCTTGCCGTTGCTGTCCTCAGATCAGTTAAGCTGATCTAAGATCACTTAAGGTGGCGATGTCACTCACGCAAAAGATTGATAGTATCCATCCAGGCGCAGATCCATGGTCTTGTGAGACTATCGGATGTCCCACACATATGCGTATTGTGCTTTTACAAGCTAGCATGGGCCTGGCATGTGCATTATTTTGGCTGGTGTGAAAAATGGATCGACTTTTATTGAGAAAACAACCTCATCCAGAGGAATCAGTGGTGTCTCAGCCTGAGCATGTCTTAACTGAAAGTGATATGCAGAAGTCAGTGGGGATGAGGACGACAGCAGTTCATCGAAGGAGTGTGAGGGCGAAGTAGAGGAACAAGAAATGGAGTGGGACTCGGAAGAGAACGTGGATGAAGCTGCTCTTAGTGCTAGTGGGAATACTGTTAATGATGTTAGCCAGCAGCCTGAGGAAGGACCCCGTCGGCCAGCATTGAAAAAGTACCCTTCGCAACAGTTTGGCAATCAGCAAAGGAGTTTTACTTGTGGCTGTTTTCACTGACTAGAATATTCGATCACGAAAAATACTACGTTCTGCTTTGCACGCAGGCATTTCCTGTGTGGAGGACATGGGTTCCATTCTGAGTCTACCTTCACTGTCACTGGTTACCGCAACTGGCGGAAAGCTACAACAGCTTTCAAAACCCACCATGTAAGTGCAGCTCATAAGTTTGCTATGGAGGCATGGGCTGAATTCAGATTGAGAAAACAAGACGGTTCAAGATTGGGAAATATGCTTGACAAAGGACATGCAAAGATTGCCCAAGAAAATCGTGAGTATATGAGAGCTATGGTTGAGTCTCTAGCAAGGAGAGACAGTGAATGATACAGTGGAATTTCTAGCTCCAATGAGACCCTACGGCGATGCATTTATAGATTTATACAAACTAATCTGTATATCACTGACTCTACCTGTGACATGTGCCTCATGCGAACGGAGTTTCTCTTGCCTCAGATGCCTCAAAAACTACCTAAGGAATAGCAGCGGCGATGCTTGGAACAGCAACTTGGCCCTGTTGGCAACAAACAGCCGGAGGACCAAAGCACTTGACATCCAGAAAATCGTTGATGCTTTCACCACCAATCATAACAACAGACAGATTGTGCTTCTCTGAAAACATCAATGGTGAGTGTAGTTGATCTTTTTTAAAAGTTTGGGCCAAGGCTAATGCTGATTATTATTATTATTTTGTGGTGGATAGCTCATAGTCCCTGTTTCCGGCAAATCCTAAACTATTGCATTCACTGCTATTAAGCCTACTGGTTTTGCTTCGACTTCCAAGCGGTGATTCTGTTGATTTAGTAGCCGAATTAATTGAGGTATTGCATGCAACACACATAAAAGTTGCTGGTGAACGCAGCAGGCCAGGCAGCATCTCTAGGAAGAGGTGCAATCGACGTTTCAGGCCGAGACCCTTCGTCAGGACTAACTGAAGGAAGGACCAACTGAAGTCTCTTCCTTCAGTTAGTTCTGACGAAGGGTCTCGGCCTGAAACGTCAATTGCACCTCTTCCTAGAGATGCTGCCTGGCCTGCTGCGTTCACCAGCAACTTTGATGTGTGTTGCTTGAATTTCCAGCATCTGCAGAATTCCTGTTGTTTGAGGTATTGCATGGTCAGAGTACGATTTGTTCAAGGCATTGTCTGTATATGTAATGCGAATAGCAGTGTACATTGTGGGTTAGTGTTGTGTTTTTCAGTTGAAAAACACACATTTGACGCTGATTGCAGGATTGGTGCGTGATTCACATTGTCAGCTGTGGGTCGGATGCTCTGTTGGTTTGTTTGTTTATGCTCTGTGTAGCCCGGGTTGTCTCCGATGCTGTTCACACCGTCACAGTTCACTTCTATATTATATTTATCAATTGCTGTTGCTTGTGAATCAACAGAGGCATTTATAGTAGGCACATAATGCTTGAAACTGACTTTTGAATGCCACGCTTCTGGCCTTGTGAATACATATTACCATAGGGTACATCCCTTAGCACCATCACTGAATAATTCAGCCCCACTGTAGCACCAGCAAGAAAAAATCTCTGGCGCCACCATTGATAGTAGGTAGTGAGGGCCTTAGGATCCCGGGTTCCAGATTTACCTGCAGCCCAGTGCGTCGGCTGAGTTTTCTAAAGGGCAACTGCACTCACACCCTGGGCAGTCCGCAGTACGGAGTCTGCCTATGTACTTCCTCTCTCAACCAGACAGAATTCTCTTCACGACACATCTGAAGGAGTTAATTGCTCTCTGTGCTGTAACATGCATCCAAATTTCCAGAGCCTTTAAATAAACTACAATTAGTTTGTTGTATCATTCTGCATTTTAACCATATAACCATATAACAATTACAGCACGGAAACAGGCCATCTCGGCCCTTCTAGTCCATGCCGATCTCTTACTCTCACCTAGTCCCACCAACCTGCACTCGGTCCATAACCCTCCATTCCCTTCCTGTCCATATATATCTATCCAATTTAACTTTAAACGACAACATCGAACCTGCCTCAACCACTTCTGCTGGAAGCTCGTTCCACACAGCCACCGCTCTCTGAGTAAAGAACTTCCCCCTCATGTTACCCCTAGACTTTTGCCCTTTTACTCTCAACTCATGTCCTCTTGTTTGAATCTCCCCCACTCTCAATGGAAAAAGCCTATCCACGTCAACTCCATCAATCCCCCTCATAATTTTAAACACTTCTATCAAGTCCCCTCTCAACCTTCTATGGTCCAAAGAATAAAGATCTAACTTGTTCAACCTTTCTCTGTAACTTAGGAGATTAAACCCAGGCAACATTTTAGTAAACCTCCTCTGTACTCTCTCAATGTTATTGACATCTTTCGTATAATTCGTTGACCAGAACTGTACACAATACTCCAAATTTGGTCTTACCAATGCCTTATACAATTTCAACATTACATCCCAACTCCTATACTCAATGCTCTGATTAATAAAGGCCAGCATACCAAAAGCTTTCATCACCACCCTATCCACATGAGATTCCACCTTCAGGGAACTATGCACCATTATTCCTAGATCCCTCTGTTCTGCTGCATTCTTCAATGCCCTACCATTTACCATGTGTGTCCTATTTTGATTAGTTCTACCAAAATGTAGCACCTCACATTTTTCAGCATTGAACTCCATCTGCCATCTTTCAGCCCACTCTTCTAACTGACCTGAATCTCTCTGCAAGCTTTGAAAACCTACTTCATTATCGACAACACCACCTATCTTAGTATCATCTGAATACTTACTAATCCAATTTATCACCCCATCATCCAGATCATTAATATATATGACAAACAACATTGGACCCAGTACAGATCCCTGAGGCACACCACTACACACCGTCCTCCAATCTGACACACAGTTATCCACCTCTACTCTCTGGCATCTCCCACTCAGCCACTGCTGAATCCATTTTTACTACTTCGATATTAATGCCTAACGATTGAACCTTCCTAACTAATCTTCCGTGTGGACCCTAGTCAAAGGCCTTACTGAAGTCCATATAGACAACATCCACCACTTTACCCTCATCAACTTTCCTGGTAACCTCATCAAAAAATTCAATAAGATTTTCCCAACATGACCTTTCACGCACAGATCCATGTTGACTGTTCCTAATCAGACCCTGTCTATCCAGATAATTATATATACCATCTCTAAGAATACTTTCCATTTGTGATTGACTTGGTCAGAACTCACTAAACACACTTGCCTTACAATGGTTTAGGCATGAAGCGCAAGTCGATGACAATCCACTTGCTGCTTGTTTGATGCGGGGGGGGGGCATGAAGATGAATCACAGGTATGCAAATAAAATCTACTGTGGACCCCACCTGCGAAAATCTGAGATCCTTCAATAGGTCGTGAATTAGTTGAAGGAAAGCTTTTTGCATTCAGGCGTTTGGAAGTCTTAGAGTGGGTTGATAGCTGGGAGCCATTTGTGTGCTCCTGTAGCTCCTACCTAAAGAAGCTGGGCAAAGGAAGAGCAGCCAGAGATGAGGAGGGCTCCTCCCTCAACAATCTTTCAGGAAACAAACTGGTCCTGCCGAACTGGCTTGAAGCAGCAACCCAGCATACTTCTCCTCGTGTCTTGCTTCCTGTGTGCAGGGAAATTGGGGAGGGTGGTGCTGGGTGAGCGGGCAGACAGAGAGGACAAGTTAATGGATTGCTGCTACTTGAAAGCATGCATAGCCAAAGTATGCGTAGATCAAACAAGCTGCAGGAGAAAGGGCAGGTGGGAAGCTAGCTGAATTGTGAGGAATATATTACAGTAGCTGGAGGTATGTCTATCATTGTCGGATGTGTGTGGGGGGGTGGAACAGGATTTGCAAGCTGACTACTGTAGCTAAGAAGAGTTCCTATACTGCAAAAATGACTGAAGGCCATTTAGCCCACTGAAAGATGACAGCTTTCAGAGCAATTCTTTTGTTCCATTTGTCCCTACAACCCACTCTCTCCTACCTGTCCATTAGCACTCAAAGTCAAAGTAAATTTATCGTCAAATCACTTATGTCACCATGTACTACCTTGAGATTCATTTTCTTGTACACATTTAAATGTGTACAACAAAGAAATACAATAGAATTTACAGAAAACTATCCGTAAGAAAAGACTGACAAACAACCGGTATGCAAAGGAAGACTGCTGATCAGAGACAGTGTCACCACTGCAGAAAAGGAGGAAGACATGGAGGGATTGTCTACAGAGTCTCTGTGGGTGGAAGTTAGAAACAGGAAGGGGTCAATAACTCTACTGGGTGTTTTTTTTATAGACCACCCAATAGTAACAGGGATGTCGAGGAGCAGATAGGGAGACAGATTCTGGAAAGGTGTAATCATAACAGGGTTGTCGTGATGGGAGATTTTAATTTCCCAAATATTAGATCATAAGATATAGGAGCAGAAGTAGGCCATTCGGCCCATCGAGTCTGCTCCACCATTCAATCATGGGCTGATCCAATTCTTCCAGTCATCCCCACTCCCCTGCCTTCACCCCAGACCCTTTGATGCCCTGGCTAGTCAGAAACCTATCTCTCTCTGCCTTAAATACAACCAATGAGTTGGCCTCCACAGCCGCTCATGGTAACAAATTCCACAGATTTACCAGCCTCTGACTAAAGTAATTTTTCCACATCTCAGTTCTAAATGGAAGTCCTTCAGTCCTGAAATTGTGCCCTCTTGTCCTAGACTCCCCTACCATAGGAAATAACTTTGCCATATCTAATCTGTTCAGGCCTTTTAACATTCAGAATGTTTCTATGAGATCCCCCTTCATTCTCCTGAACTCTAGGGAAGATGTTCCTCATACAGTAACCCTTTCATTCCTAGAATCATTCTAGTGAATCTTCTCTGAACCCTCTCCAACGTCAGTATATTCTTTCTAAAATAAGGAGCCCAAAACTGCACACAATACTCCAAGTGTAGTCTCACGAGTGCCTTATAGGGCCTCAACATCACATCCCTGCTCTTATATTCTATACCTCTAGAAATGAATGCCAACATTGCATTCACCTTCTTCACAACCAACAACCTGGGGGTTAACCTTTAGGGTATCCTGCACAAGGACTTCCAAGTCCCTCTGCATTTTGTATATAATGTAATAGTCTGCCCATTTATTTCTTCCACCAAAGTGCATGACCATACACTTTCCAACATTATATTTCATTTCTCACTTCTTTGCCCATTGCCCTAAACTATCTAAGTCTCTCTGCAGGCTCTCTGTTTCCTCAACACTACCTGATCCTCCACCTATCTTTGTATCATCGGCAATTTAGCCACAAATCCATTAATATCATAAAAAGCAGTGGCCCCAACACCAACCCCTGTGGAACTCCACTGGTAACCAGCAGCCAGCCAGAATAGGATCCCTTTATTCCCACTCTCTTGGTTTCTGCTGATCAGCTAATACTCCACCCATGCTAGCAACTTCTCTGTATTTCCATGGGTTCTTATCTTGCTAAACAGCCTCATGTGTGGCACCTTGTCAAAGAACTTCTGAAAATCCAAGTACACCACGTCTACTACATCTCCCTTGTCTACCCTGCTTGTAATTTTCTCAAAGAATTGCAGTAGGTTTGTCAGGCAGGATTTTCCTTTCAGGAAACCATGCTGGCTTTGGCCTATTTTGTCATATGCCTCCAGGTACTCCATAACCTCATCCCTACCAATCGATTCCAACAACTTCCCAACCACTGATGTCAGGCTAACAGGTCTATAGTTTCCTTTCTGCTGCCTCCCACCCTTCTTAAATAGCGGAGTAACATTTGCAATTTTCCAGTCATCCGGTGCAATGCCAGAATCTATCGACTCTTGAAAGATCATCATTAATGCCTCCACAATCTCTCCAGCTACTTTCTTGGTGGTTGGCTTCTCCACACGTTGTTTCTCCACTGAATCTTGCTCTCTTGGGGAAGTGAAGGGAGTTCTCTCTCCTTTTGTAGGCTTATCTACATATTGTGTCAGGAAGCCTTCCTGAACATACCTAACAAACTCCACCCCATCTAAACCCCTTGCTCTAGGGAGATGCCAATCAATATAGGTAGATATCAGACCAATACAAAGTGATGCTGGAGATATTGTAACCCGAGGGTGCATTCCATCAGGTCCAGGAGATTTATCCACTCTCAGACCATTAAGCTTCCTGAGCACCTTCTCAATCGTAATTTTCACTGCACAAACTTCACTTCCCTGACACTCTTGAATGTCCGGTATATTGCAGACATCTTCCACTGTGAAGACTGATACAAAATACGCATTCAGTTCCTCTGCCATCTCTGCATCTCTCATTACAATATCTCCAGCATCACTTTGTATTGGTCTGATATCTACCTATATTGATTGGCATCTCCCTAGAGCAAGGGGTTTAGATGGGGTGGAGTTTGTTAGGTATGTTCAGGAAGGCTTCCTGACACAATATGTAGATAAGCCTACAAAAGGAGAGAGAACTCCCTTCACTTCCCCAAGAGAGCAAGATTCAGTGGAGAAACAACGTGTGGAGAAGCCAACCACCAATTTCCAAATGCCCACTGCATCTGTGAAAACAGCACCTCCAAGTCGAGACGAGTGGCCCTTATCTGACAAACTCTCCCCGGCTCCTCATTCCAGAACCAGAGATTGTCTCACTCTCTCTGTCCTCCGCCACGCTCCATCGGCTACACACACACACACACACACACACACACACACACACACACACACACACACACACACACACACACACACACACACTCACACATTTCTGCATCGGATTCTGTCCCTGTATCAACTACAATGGGCTCAGGGGTGTATGGGGTGTCAGGGAGGCGTAGCACCCCTGGTGGGGGAACATGTCGTGTCCTTTTCAGGGCAGTTTGTCCACCTTTGGTCCCCACCTGGCACTCAGCTGTCACCTGTGGCTCCCCGTAGCTGTTCGCATGCAACAGCGGCTACAGCCCGGGCAATGGCTTCGACAAGCCAGCTAAACCAGGTGAGGGTAGCCGATGGGTCTCAAACCCTCGGTGAGATAGGGAGTTGTCTATCCCAGCATGTGAAGACAAACTCTGGCTGATTGAGCAGACAAGACCAATGGAAGGTCCAATGGTCAAGAAGGCGGTCTCTGCAAGTGTCGTGGAACGTGTAGAGCACGGCAAGACACAGAAGACGTCCTGGTCATCCACTGTACCTAGTCCCATCTCCAGCCGTCTGGACTCTATGTCGCCACTGGATCCAGATGGGAATTGGGAAGAGAGAGTGAGGCTGACGCTGCGCAACTCTCCCTCACTTAAATCCAAATCATGCGCTAGTCTCGACATCATCATAATGGTGTTGAGGTCCTCATGGACAAACAACAATGGGCTCAACAATATTTCCATTAAGAACTGCTTCCCATTGTTCTTGATGGATAGCATATTCCAAACACGCTGCGGGGCCCAGATCTTCACCAAGCTGGATCTATGGAGCATGTACAACATGACCCACATCCAATGGGGGATGGGCATTCATCACACCCACTGACCTCGATGAATATTTGGTGATGCCTGTCAGACTTTCCATTAGTATAGCCATTTTCCAAGCCTTCATTAATGACATTTTCTGAGACATGCTACTAGTTATGTATTGTTTTACCTTGACATCCTCATCTTCTCCAAGAACTCCCAAGACAACATCTGTCACATCCATTCAGTCCTTCAGCATCTCCTCAAAACCCAACTGTACGGCAATTTTGAAAAATGCCAGATCCACACACCAGTCATTTCCCTCCTGGATTATGTCCTTTCAGCCCAAGGCATAGCCATGGACCCAGAGAAAATGTGCACAGTCATTGAGCGACCCTGGCAACGCACCCTCGAACAGTTACACTGCTTCTTGGACTACTTCAACTTCTACCGCTGCTTCATCAGAAACTACAACCAAATCACCATCCTCCCACCACTCTCACCAAGTCAGCTACCTGACAGATAACCTGGTCTGTTGCCACGGACCCCGTTTCCAGGAGCTCAAGGGATGCTTGACCACCGGTCCCACCCTCTGCCATCCGAAACCCTCTGTACCTTTTGTGGGAGAGCTGGACACATCGGACGTGGGTGCTTGGGCCATCCTCTCTTAGCAAGGACTGGATGGGGAGACAAACCCTTGTGAACTTCAGTGAGAAGAAGGCAATGCTTTACAGCACCATTATAGAATAGGAGATTCGCTATCAAATAAGCCTTGGATGAATGGAGACATTGGCTGATGGAAAGCACCAAGCCCTTCCTGATCTGGGTTGACCACCAAAACGTCATGTCTGTACAACAGACCTGCCAACTCAACCCATGTCAGGCTCGCTGGGCCCTCTTGTTCGAACAATTCAACTTCACCATCTCCTACCAACCCAGTTGCAAGAAGACAAAGGTGGAAGCTCTGTCATGACAGTTCAGCCCAGCTGAAGAGACAGAACCTCAAACTATCATTTCATCCTCTCAGATCCTCGCCCTGGTCATCTGGGACCATGAGAACCAGATCCACCAGGCCCGACAGCACGAGCCTGCTCCAGCTGACACACCAACAATGTGTCGGCAGCCAAGAACCCTGAGGCACTCCAGTGGGCCCACACTCTTCAGCCATCCAGGCACACGACGGCCTTTGGATTTCCTACTTTGCTGGTTCTCATGGCCCACTACGATTGCAGATTATGTCAGTTCGTCGCTGACTGGTCCAATTCCTCCAACCAGCGGGTCTCTGAGCTTCTGCAGCTCCTGCTGGATGCCTGTGGCCCCATATCTGCCAAGGATTTCACCACGGGTTAATCACCTTCTGATGACAATAACCATGGTGACAATGACCATGGTAGACCACTCCAAGGTGACCTATTTCATTGCTCTCCCCCAAGCTTCCGTTTCCCACTGAGACGGCAGTCCTGGCCCTTTAGCGGGTAGTTCATCTCCACGGCTTTCGTCAGGACATTCAGTCAGACTGGGGCGCACAATTCATCTCCCGCTTCTGGTGAGCCTTCTGCTACCTCCTCAGCACCTCAGTGAGTTTGTCCTTTGACCACACTGGACAACAAAGAGTTAGCTTCCTGAATACTCGTGGGTGTATATTACGGTTTTTGGGCTTCGGATTGTGAAAATACCATGAAATTTCCCTATCACACACTGTTGTTTAGAAAATTGCCTATATTTGTTATTTCAATTCATAATTCCAGTCACTTAAATTGTTGCTCACAAAGATAGCTGAAAAGTTTTCTATCTTGTCCAGGCATACCTGGGTATGCTTAGGCAGGGCTGATGCATGGCAGGACAGGTTTTAGAAAGGCTATGAGTGTGTTTACATGTGTATCTGTTTGCAATCACATAAAAGCACATACTCTCCATGTATAGCACATTGTGGGTACTCATTATAATAAAGTAATTGTATTTTCAGGAGTATTTGTGATAGCAAAATATCTTGCCAATGTTGTAACGGCCGTGATACTTTCTGTTATGTTTGTGGTGAGTATACGCTTAAATCTCAAAGACTCCTCATTAAGAAAGTCTATGATCTCTAATTTGGGTGTAAAGTTGGTGACCAAGACAAAGCCTGGGCTCCTCACATTTGTTGCAAAACAAGCACTGTTGATCTTAGAGCTTGGCTCAGAGGTACTTGGAAGTCAATGCCGTTCGCTGTCCCAATGATATGGGGAGAGCAGAAGGATCATGTGACAGACTGCTCCTTCTGTCTGACCAGTGTGTCTGGTTTCTCTGCTAAAAACAAGAAATCCATTGAATACCCCAGTCTCCCTTCACCATGAGACCTGTGCCGCATGACAATAGTCTTCCAGTACCAAAGCCACCAGAGACCTGGAGTCTAGAGGTAGCATACGAAGATGCTGTGATGCACCAGCTGGGAATGGAAAACAACACTGACACTGATACAGATTTTGAACCCTTTATGTCGAGTGAGACTCATCTGATAACTCAATCTGAGTTAAATGACCTGGTCAGAGACTTGGGTTTGTCAAAGGCAAAAGCAGAATTACTGGGTTCAAGACTACAGGGATAGAATCTGCTGTCACCACACACAAACATTTCTGTGAAGGATTTCAATTTTTGAGATTTAACTGCTGCCAAGATAAAAGAAGGCATTTTTGTTAGTCCACAAAACAAACAGGTCATTAATGATAGCCAATTTGAAGAACTTCGAGCGGGACTGGAGAAAATTGCATGGAGGGCATTCAAGGATGTTATAGAAAATTTTCTTGGCAAATACAGAGCACCAAACTATGCTTTCAGCAAGCACTGTATACATGTATGCTTCAAGCAGACAACACTATGAAAACCATGAAGTGCAACACGTCACTAAAGATTCATTTTCCACGTTCCTATTTAGACTTCTTCCCTGCAAATCTTGGCACTGTCAGTGTCAAGCGTGGTGAAAGGTTTCACCAGGACATTGTGGTCATAAAGAAACGGTATCAGGGCAATTGGAATCCATCAATCTTGGCTGATTATGGTTGGATATTTAAGCAAGAAGCCTCAGGCACTGACTACAAATGAAAATAATCAACAAAGCATTTTTAGCTTCGTTGAACCATTGCAAAGCATCAGCATCGTAATGCAATTAAATGCATTATTTTCAATAACAGTTAAATTCTTGTTTCTCCAAATTCCCAAATGATGCAAGTACTCTGAAATTATATTTGCATTCAGCTTCAAGCGGTCTATCATAACCATAAAAAATTTCTGAGGAAGCAACACTTTCAAAACTATTTGCTGTCCAATGCTATCTCCCATAGACCAATGGTCAGTCAGAAAGAGCCAATTAGCAAGTGAAGAAGTTTCTGTGATGCTTTGCCACCTCCAATCCTTCCACATGGGAGAAGTTTCTGCTCTGGGCCGAGCTGTCCCACAATCTGCACACCACCTCTGCCGCAGGTATGTCACCCTTTGAAGTGCTTCATGACTACTACCCCCCATTGTTCCCCATAGAGGTCCCAAACACCAGAGAGCTAGTTTGCCACTGCCAGATGCTTGTAGGAGGGCACAGAGGGCCATCCTAACTGCCAACCACGATCAACAATCAGCCAGACTACTTTGGCCTGGCGATAGTGCCTGGCTGTCCACAATACCTCTTGTCCCAGCTCATTGGTCCCTTCAAGATCATCCATCACTTCAATCCAGTCACATATTGTTTCCAGCTGCCATGATCCTTCAGGATCACACCTTCCTTCCACCTATTCTGCCTCAAAGCCCATTGTCTATGGACTGCTCAACCCACCTGAGCCTGTACTTCCGCAACCTAGGATGGTGGGAAGTAGTCCAGTGTACACAGTTCGCCAGTTGCTGGATTCACATTGCAGTGGTCGGACTGTGCACCACCTGGTTGACCGGGAAGGGTACCACCCAGAGGAAGGGTCCTGAGTGCCATCCAATTACAGCTCAGATCCATCACTCATTCATGAGCCCCAGAAGACCCATGTGGATTGGCCTGGATCATTGGGAGGTGGGGAGTCCAGTCAAGCTTACTCCTGCTGACACCTACCTTCCAGTCTGCATGTGAGACACTTTCCAGCTTCTACCCAGCTAACAGGATTCACCTACCACTCATTCCAGACTCATCACCTGCAGCCTATTTAATCCTTCATTTAGTTCTCATCCACAGTCCTTGTTCACTCATCGAACCAGCCGGCCTCAGCCGGTTGCTCCTAGCCTTCACTCTCCGTGCCGAAAGTTTACCTTTCACCTTGCCGAGTTTAGTTTCTGTTTCTGTTCTCTCTTTTTCTGCGGCTCCTTGTGGCTTGTTATTTTGTGGTCTGTTATTGAAGTTACCAGGTGCTGAAACATTGTCTCTGCTGCTCCGCTTTTGGGTCAAACCTCCACTACATTTCCAGACGCCTGGGCATTGGTGTCTTTGTACCAGGCCAAATTTATAAACTGTTGAAAAAATTAGAGACTAGTCTAACTGTGCAACTACAGCAGAGGAGTTTCCCTGTTGTCTGCTACTGGGACAGTCATTGATAAGGTGCTCCTCACCTACTCCCTGAAAGTTGCAAAGGACAGTGTCAGCCACAATACGTGGCCTTCTTTGTCCTCACTGTAACCTTTTACTCCATCAGTCCAGACACCATCCTTAAATCCATCCCCATCTCATGCTTGCTTCACAATGGTATTCACCATTCAGTGATACTAACAGGTTTACAGTATTTCGGTGAAGACTAATGTCAAATGGGGCTGTGTCATTGCCCGAACACTTTTCTCAATCTTTCTTGCCATAGGATGGTACCTTAACTCCGTGTTATTGTGTGTGCACATAATCAAGAACTTCAGTTCTCAGTGTGAAGTGTGGGCGGTTCACATGGAACCAGAAGTGACATTGGTGAGCTGGCAGCCATTAACTGCTTTTACCCACGCTGTTTGTCTTTATTAAGAACAAACATAACAAACTCCAACAAGCTTCCTGTGAAGTTGTGCAAAATGTGAGTGGAACTGATGTAATTGAACCAATGACGATAACTTTCACTCATGTCAACTCTGAACTAACTCCACAACCTTCAGATTCACTTTCAATGACTCTGCAAATCTCAGTATTTCTGATTTTTATTTGCTCAATTTATTTTATTTTGCACATTTGGGTACTTGTCAGTCTTTGTGTATGTATAGATTTTCATAAATTCTACTGTATTACTTTTTTTCCCTGTAAATGCCTGCGAGGACATGAACCTTAAGGTAGTTTATGGTGACATATGCACTATGATAATCACTCTACTGTAACTATGAAGACTGTTTGGTAACAAGGCCTTCAGGCCACCCTACCATGTTGGACATTGAGTACCTATATATTTTCATCTCATTTTCAAGTCTTCAGCTCATAGCCTTCTATGTCATTTTAGTTCAAGTGCTCACTTTCAGGATTAAAATCAATGAACTATTCTCAGGTTACCAACTCTAAATAACATCTCTATTTAATTATCCTCTGCACTACCAACAGCATTCACAATCTCCATCTGCAAATGTCGTGATCACACCTCCTACATTTATGCTAAATTGTTCATGAATATAGCAAGCATCATGAATCCTAGTACCAATCCCCATGATATATCAATAGTCGCAGGCTTTCATTATCAAAAAAATCCCATCACCCTCTGCCATCTGTCCACTGGGGGAGTCAAAACTCAAAGTCCACGCGTCAGAGTCTGCTGGAAGCCAAAGAAGACTGCCTGTCCTGGGATTTTGTTGCTCGTTGTGTTCTGTATATTTTTTATGTTGGTGCCAGGATGTGTGGCGACTCTTGTGGGCTGCCCCCAACCCATCTTCAGGTGTTAATGCAACAACATATTTCACTGTATGCTTGACATACAAGGGATAAATAAACTTGAATCTTGAATCTAGCACTAAATCAACATTGTAGCCAATTTTCCAAAGAGCCCTGGATGGTATGGGCTTTCACCTTTTGGGCCAGTTTCCTCCTTGGATCTTGCCAAAGGCCTTACTTAAAGTCCGTGTAGACTACGTCAAATGCATTGATTCATTGACACCTCTACAAAAATTCAATCAGATTAGTCCAATTGGATCTCTCCATAACAAAGCTATGCTGACTACCCTTACTTCTCCAAGTACAGATGAACACTGTTCATCAGAATTTTTCCAATAATTTTCTTACCATTCACGTTAGACTTATCAGCCTGGCTTACCTTTGTGGCCCTTCTTGAAGATGGTCTTGCTAAGGCAGACATCCCACCCTGCAAAAACTCAGTCCAAGGAGGTAGCACCCCCCCCCCCCCCATCCTCGGTCGACCTCCAAGGGTGTATGTAGTACTTTGTTTAGTGATTTTGTCTAATCTGTAAACCAAGTTGGGTATATGCAGAAAATGTGACATTAAAATATGTACTTACATTATGTTATATTATCATGTTTATTCTATTACAACTTTAAGCAACTCGACAGGGAGTTTGGCCTCATCACATAGAACATCAATAGCGTAGCTCCTTAGTAGCTAGCCAGATAGTTTAAATAATGTTAGCTATGCTAATGAACAAATGACACCTGTTAAACTCACCTCAACATGTCGTTTACATTTTAACCCACCATGGGCAATAGAAAAGTCACTGTTGCAAACAGTGCAGCGAGCAACACTGTCATTATTTTTGAGGTCAACTGTAAAGCCCGCCAACAGAGAAAACTGATAGGTCTACTTAGCAGGGGTCCCCAACCTTTTTTGCACCGCAGATCGGTTTAATATTAACAATATTCTTGTGGACCGGCTGACTGGGGGGGGGGGGGGGGGGGCGGGGGTGTTAATCATGACCGGAATGTAGGTGATAAGTCAACTATAAGTCACTTATAAGTGGCTAATACACTCAATTTCGTTTCTGAAAGGGTTTATCTAACGAATTTAATATTAAACACACAGCGCAAAATTTCCTCGCATGCAGTGATAAGTCAATTATAAGTAAATAACATCATAACATTTTAATTAACGTTTGGATATTAAACACACAGCGCATATTTTCCTCGTATGAACATATAAAATCATTGCAACACACCAATATCGCTGAACCAGTGGGAGCCCTGGGCTTATTTTCCTGCAACAAGACGGTGCCATTGAGGGGTGATGGGAGACAGCGATACTCAAAAGGGGTTCCTTATGTCCTGTCTATTCCACAGTTTTGTTTTCGTTGCATTCATTGCAGAAAACCCCGCTTCGCAGAGATATGTTGGAAATGGAAGCAACGTTTTCAGTGCTTCCGTGGCTATCTCAGGATATTCAGCCTTGACTTTGATCCAGAATGCCAGCAAAGATGTTATGTCAAACATACTTTTCAGCCCGCTGTCATTTGCAAGCTCGAGGAGTTGATCTTCCCGCACTGACATGGATAACGTGAGTAATGACCTCGCGTGCGTTCAAGTTCAACGGTGCGTGACAAGGAATGAGGAAAGGTGCAGCTGACTCATATCATTTCATATCGCCAAATCATATTGTTTCCTTGCGGCCCAGTGGTTGGGGACCACTCTTAGCACGAAGAGAGACCAATCAGGATGCTCGATCTCCCTCTCCCTTTCTTTCTCAAAAAATCGATTTCCGGGATATTGTACAGGTTTCCCCCCGCCATCCGAAGGTAGAGCGTTCCTATGAAACGGTTCGTAAGCTGAAATGTCGTAAAGCGAAGAAGCAATTACCATTTATTTATATGGGAAAATTTTGTGAGCGTTCGCAGACCCAAAAATAACCTACCAAATCTTGCCAAATAACACATAAAACCTAAAATAACAGTAACATATAATAAAAGCAGGAATGATATGATAAATACACAGCCTATATAAAGTAGAAATACTTTTCCACAATCATTACTGAACTGTTCTCCGTAGCGAAAATCTCATGCAAGCGCCATCGGCAGAAAATCTCTCGCCAGCGCTGTCGGCAAAAACACTCTCTCCAGTAACCTTTAAGCTATGAAGCTGCCAAATCATAGCAAATAACACGTAAAAATACACAGCCAATATAAAGTAGAAATAATGTATGTACAGTGTATCACTTACGGGAATCGGAAAGATAGCTTGCCGAGCACACTGATGATGGTGTGTTAGACTGAGTCGTCACAGGTTGGGTGGTGCAGTGGCCCCCACCCTCCAGGCCGCCGAGTGATACATTGCCGCGAAGCATGCAGGAATGCAGCGGTAGCCGGGAGGCACACAGTACACCTTTAAGAAAAAAAACAAAATAAACAAGCTAATTAATTAGGTGCTGCCCGACACGTAATTGTCGGCCTAGATCAGAGGTGATTGCCGTTTGTGTCGCCTCTGATCTGGGCCAACAATTACGTGTCGGCGGCACCTAATTAATTAGCTTGTTTATTTCGGCTTTTCTCTTAAAGATGTGCTGTGTGCCTCCTGGCTACTGCTGCATTCTCCGCAAATCGGTACAGTATCTGTCCGCAGCCTGAGTGTTGGGGTGATAGGACACTGGGGTGTCATCTCATCGTCCGTTTCCATTAGAGCAGGCAGCTCATCTTCTCCTATGACTGCTCGCCTCAATGTCGAAGGTCGAGCTTCGTCGTCTGCTGTGACTGATGTGGAAGGCTTGCTTGACTGCTGAGCCTCGCGCATTTTTCTTTCACACAGTTCTTTGTAAGGACTCAAACCATGCTGCAAATATCTCCTAAACTGATGTACCCTTTCAAAATTAAAGTCGTACCTTATCATTACTCATTCGGTTTCGATTGTTATCCTTTTTTCTTCCAATTGTATCAGCTCATCATCTGTCAGTTCTTGGTCATGGGATGCCAAAACCTCTTCAACATCATGTTCGTTAGCTTCCACAAGCCAAACTCACGTTGTCCTTACTTCGTTCACCACGATCAAAATGCTTAATTATGTCTAGTTTTACACTAAGTGTAACACCCTTACGAGCTCTTTCAGGCTTTTCCGATACCTTAGAACTCATCTTGCAAATGGCTGCTCACAGGCTTGTGTTAAAGCAATGCTGGCGAGAATGCCGTTCCAAATCCGGGGAGAGCGGCTGCTCGGGGTGCGCGCTGCTTTTTATCGTGCGCTGATTTTTTCACGCGCTGCTTTTTTTTCGTAACAGTGAAAACGCCTTCTGAAAGCGAAAATAGGGTACTAATGTAGGTCTTTTGTAACAGTGAGGTTTCGTAAAGCGAACATTTGAAAAGTGGGGGACACCTATATATAATTTCCGGGCATCAGGGAGCCACTATCGATATGTGGGATACTCCCGGAACTTCTGGGAGAGGTGGGATGTCTGCTAATGGCTTTCCGTTTTCTTCCTCTCAGATGTAGACTGAGAAATCATAGATTTGTGACCTAAGTACTTCACTGCAGAGCTTTAGGATTTTAGCAAGAAAACGTTAGACCCAGAGGCCTGGTTATTCATCGGGAATGTCTGCAGGTCTGACCTGGATAGGTTTCTGTGGGATAGAGGTTACTACAGTAACGTGATTAAGGAGATATTCAAAGCATTTTTCTGAGTAGGCCTTGAATGTCTGTCTTCAATGAGTTTAACCACCCTTTTTGCCGGTCAATTGGATTGGGCCTAGTTGTTGTACCATAGTTAACCATATAATCATATAACAATTACAGCACGGGAACAGGCCATCTCGGCTCTTCTAGTCTGTGCCGAACTCTTGCCCTCACCTAGTCCCACCAACGTACACTCCATTCCTTTCCTGTCCATATATCTATCCAATTCAACTTTAAATGACAACATCGAACCTGCCTCAACCACTTCTGCTGGAAGCTCGTTTCACACAGTTACCACTCTCTGAGTAAAGAAGTTCCCCCTCATGTTACCCCTAAACTTTTGCCCTTTAACTCTCAACTCATGTCCTCTTGTTTGAATCTCCCCCACTCTCAATGGAAAAAGCCTATCCACGTCAACTCTATCAATCCCCTTCATAATTTTAAACACCTCTGTCAAGTCCCCCCTCAACCTTCTACGCTCCAGAATAAAGACCTAACTTGTTCAACCTTTCTCTGTAACTTAGGAGATGAAACCCAGACAACATTTTAGTAAACCTCCTCTGTACTCTCTCAATGTTATTGACATCTTTCGTATAATTCGGTGACCAGAACTGTACACAATACTCCAAATTTGGTCTTACCAATGCCTTATACAATTTCAACATTACATCCCAACTCCTATACTCAATGCTCTGATTAATAAAGGCCAGCATACCAAAAGCTTTCTTCACCACCCTATCCACATGAGATTCCACCTTCAGGGAACTATGCACCATTATTCCTAGATCCCTCTGTTCGACAGCATTCTTCAATGCCCTACCATTTACCATGTATGTTCTATTTTGATTAGTCCTACCAAAATGTAGCATCTCACATTTATCAGCATTAAACTCCATCTGCCATCTTTCAGCCCACTCTTCTAACTGGCCTAAATCTCTCTGCAAGCTTTGAAAACCTACTTCATCATCCACAATGCCACCTATCTTAGTATCATCTGCATACTTACTAATCCAATTTACCACCCCATCATCCAGATTAATAATATATATGTCAAACAACACTGGATCCAGTACAGATCCCTGAGGCACACCGCTACACACCGTCCCCCAATCTGACACACAGTTATCCACCACTACTCTCTGGCATCTCCCATCTGGCCACTGCTGATTCCATTTTACTACTTCGATATTAATGCCTAACGATTGAACCTTCCTAACTAACCTTCCGTGTGGAACCTTGAGAAAGGCCTTACTGAAGTCCATATAGACAACATCCACTGCTTTACCCGCGTCAACTTTCTTAGCAACCTCATCAAAAAATTCAATAAGATTTGTCAAACATGACCTTCCACGCACAAATCCATGTGGACTGTTCCCAATCAGACCTGTCTATCCAGATAGTTCTATATACCATCTCTAAGAATACTTTCCATCAATTTACCCACCACTGACGTCAAACTCACAGGCTGATAATTGCCAGGTTTACTCTTAGAACCCTTTTTAAACAATGGAACCACATGAGCAATACGCCAATCCTCCGGCACCATCCCAGTTTCTAATGACATTTGAAATATTTCTGTCATAACCCCTGCTATTTCCACACCAACTTCCCTCAAGGTCCTAGGGAATATCTTGTCCGGACCTGGAGACTTATCCACTTTTATATTCCTTAAAAACGCAAGTACTTCCTCTTCTTTAATCATCATACTTTCCATAACTACCCTTCTTGTTTCCTTTACCTTACACAATTCAGTATCCTTCTCCTTAGTGAATACCGAAGAAAGGAAATTGTTCAAAATCTCCCCCATCTCTTTTGGCTCCTCACATAACCGTCCACTCTGATTCTCCAAGGGACCAATTTTATCCCTCACTATCCTTTTGCCGCTAACATAACTGTAGAAACCCTTTGGATTTATTTTCACCTTACTTGCCAAAGCAGCCTCGTATCTTCTTTTAGCTTTTCTAATTTCTTTCTTAAGATTCTTTTTACATTCTTTATATTCCTCGAGCAACTCATTAACTCCAAGTTGCCTATATTTATTGAAGATCCCTCTCTTTTTCGAACCAAGTTTCCAATATCTCTTGAAAACCATGGCTCTCTCAAACTTTTAACCTTTTCTTTTCAACCTAACAGGAACATAAAGATTCTGAACCCTCAAAATTTCACCTTTAAATGACCTCCATTTCTCTATTACATCCTTCCCATAAAACAAATTGTCCCAATCCACTCCTCCTAAATCCTTTCGCATCTCCTCAAAGTTACCCTTTCTCCAATCAAAAATCTCAATCCTAGGTCCAGTCCTATCCTTCTCCATAATTACACTGAAACTAATGGTATTGTGATCACTGGACCCAAAGTGCTCCCCAACACATACCTCCGTCACCTGCCCTATCTCATTCCCTAACAGGAGATCCAACACTGCCCCTTCTCTAGTGGGTGCCTCTATGTACTGCTGCAAAAAACTATCTTGCACACATTTGACAAACTCCAAACCATCCAGCCCTTTTACAGAATGGGCTTCCCAGTCTATGTGTGGAAAATTAAAATCTCCCACAATCACAGCCTTGTGCTTACTACAAATATCTGCTATCTCCTTACAAATTTGCTCCTACAGTTCTTGCTGCCCATTAGGTGGTCTATAATACACCCCTATAAGTGTCACAACACTTTTCCTATTCCTCAGTTCCACCCAAATAGCCTCCCTAGACGAGTCCACTAATCTATCCTGCCAGAGCACCACTGTTATATATTCTCTGACAAGCAATGCAACACCTTCCCCTCTTGCCCCTCCTATTCTATCACACCTGAAGCAACGAAATCCTGGAATATTTAGTTGCCAATCTCACCCCTCCTGCAACCATGTTTCACTAAAAGCTACAACATCATATTTCTAGGTATCAATCCATGCTCTAAGCTCATCCACCTTTCTTACAATGCTCCTAGCATTAAAATAGATGCATTTAAGAAACTCTCCACTTCCCACTCTCTGTTTATCCTTAATGGACAAGCAACTTTGTTATCTTTTTCTTCTTTGTCCCCTACATCTTTGGTCTGATTGCTCCTGATCTCTGTCCCCTGCCTATCCTCCCTCACACACTGTCTACCTGCCTTCTCCATTTGTGAACCAACCTCCCCTCTCCTAGTCTCCTTAATTTGATTCCCATCCTCCAACCATTCTAGTTTAAAGTCACCTCAGTAGCCTTCGCAAATTTCCTCGCCAGGATATTGGTCCCCCTAGGATTCAAGTGTAACCTGTCCTTTTTGAACAGGTCATGCCTGCGCCAATAGAGGTCCCAATGATCCAAAAACTTGAATCCCTGCCCCCTGCTCCAATCCCTCAGCCACGCATTTATCCTCCACCTCATCGCATTCCTACTCTCACTGTCGCGTGGCACAGGCAGTAATCCCAAGATTACTACCTTTGCGGTCCTTTTTCTCAACTCCCTAACTCCCTATATTCTTCTTTCAGGACGTCTCCCCTTTTCCAACCTATGTCATTGGTACTTATATGTATGACGACCTCTGGCTCCTCTCCCCCCCACTTCAGAGTCTCTTGGACGCGATCAGAAACATCCCGGACCCTGGCACCAGGGAGGCAAACTACCATCCGGGTCTCCAGACTGCATCCACAGAATCCTCTATCTGACCTCCTAACTATTGAGTCCCCTATTACTACTGCCCTCCTCTTCCTTTCCCTACCCTTCTGAGCTACAGGGCCGGACTCTGTGCCAGAGACATGGCCACTGTCGCTTCCCCCAGGTAAGCTGTCCCCCCAACAGTACTCAAACAGGAGTACCTATTGTCAAGGGGCACAGCCACTGGGGTACTCTCTATAACCTGACTCTTCCTATTCCCCCTCCTAACCGTGACCCACTTGTCTGCCTCCCGTGGCCCCGGCGTGACCACCTGCCTGTAACTCCTCTCTATCAACTCCTCACTCACCCTGGCAAGACGAAGGTGATTGAGCTGCAGCTCCAGTTCCCTAACGCAATTTCTTAGGAGCTGCATCTCGACGCATCTGGCGCAGATGTGGATATCCGGGAGGCTGGGAGACCCCACGACCTCCCACATCCGGCACTGAGAACAACAAGCTGCCCTCATACTCATACTTTCCCCTCTCCTCAAATAACAACAAAAAATGAATACCAAATCTTCCTCGCCTCGCCCGTTCCCGCCTAAGGCCATTGAGCCAAAGCCCTTAAGCCTTCACTCTGCTCCCAGCTCACTCCACAGCCCGCAAATGACTCTGCCCACTGTATAAGGTGGTGTTCCTTTTAAATCGTCCGCGCTTCACTCCACGATGTCGCATGCCTGTGCAGTCCCGCCTCTCTGAACGCCGATGGAAAAAAAACAAAAAATTCAAAAAAGGTTTCCTCTGCACTCCCGTTCTGATTTTCAGACTTCCTTCTCTGAACAGTTCATAGTTCAAAGTTGAAAGTAAAGTTATTTTCAAAGTAGGTATATCTTACCATATATTACTTTGAGATTCATTTTCTAGCAGGCATTTACAGGAAATAAAGAAATACAATACTATTTATGAAAAACTATTTATAAACAAAGATTGAAAAACAACCAATGTGCAAAAGAAGAAAAATTGTGCAAATAAAAAAATAAAACTGAGAACATGAGTTATAAAGCATCCTTAGAAGTGAGTCTATGGATTGTAGAAATGGTTCAGAGTTGTGGAGAATGGGCTCATCCGCATGTTTAGGAAGCCCGATGGCTGCTGGCTGATAACTTTTCCTGAACCTGATGGTGTGGGTCCTGAGGCTTCTGTTCCTCCTGCCAGTTGATAGTAGCAAAAAGAGCGTATGTCCTGGATGGTAGGGGTCCTTGAGGATGGGTGCTGCTTTCTTGTGGCTCCGTTCCATGTAAAGATGCTATGGAGGACTTAGCCTACGATGGACAGGGCTCTGTCTACCACTTCCTTTTTTCCATTCCTGGGCATTGCTGTTTCCATACCAGGATGTGATGCAACTAGTTAGGATGCTCTCCACTGTGCATCTATAGAAGTTTGTCAAAGTTTTTGGTGACATGCCGAATCTACCCAAACTTCTAATAAACTAGAGCTGCTAGTGTGCCTCCTTTGCTGGTTTCAGGAGAGATCCTCTGATATGATGAAGCTAAGGAATTTAAAGCTCCTGATGCTCTCCATCTCTGATCCCCTAATGAGGACTGATTCATCGACCTCTGGCTCCCTTCCTCCTGTGGCCGATAATCAGCTGTTTGCTTTTGCTTATGTTGATTGAGAGGTTGTTGCGGCACCACTCTACCAGATTTTCAATCTCCCTCCTACATGCAGATTCATCATCACCTTTGATTCAGCTGAAGGACTGAAAATTAACTCCTGCAGCACACTGCTCATCACTGGTTTACCTTTCAAGAAACAACCTTCGACCACCACCCTCTGCTTCCTATTTCTCAGCTAATTTTGAATCCACCTGAAGATCTCTCCGTGGATTCTGTGGAACCTAACCTTCAGAACCTGTCTGCTATCCGTGACCTTATCGAAGGAAAAGTCTAAAGCCAAATAGTCTAAAGCCCTCATCCACCCTTTTGGTTACCCCTCAGAATTCCTTCTGGTGTTCCCTCTAGCAACCGTGTGTGTGTGTGTGACAGAGAGAGAGGTAGGTGAGAGCTTGACTTACATGATTTCACATATTCACAAACGTGGTCATTAACATCAATAACTTTGTGTGTGTGGGTGAGAGAGGGGGAGAGAGCTTGACTCACATGATTTCACATATTCACAAACATGGTCATTAACATCAATAACTTTGTGTGGGTGAGAGAGGGGGAGAGAGCTTGACTCACATGATTTCACATATTCACAAACATGGTCATTAACATTAATAAACACAGGTTCACACGATCACTCACAAACACCACTATTTACACAGACTATCAGACACACAAAAATGCTTATTTACAAGAGACTCACATTAACAAACAGGGATTCTCTCTCACACATACACAGACAGGCACATAAACCTTGAAATATTCTGCACAAAGCAGTCAAACATTTAGATTAACACAAAACCACAGAATCATAAATAGATTCTACACATTTACCTATTCACACAGATCCACTCATATTTAAATCAAAGATTTCAAAGATACATTTCATGTCAGAAAAATGTATACAATTTACAAACTTTAATTTTTTTTCTTCGCAACCATCCATGAAAACAGGGGAGTGCCCCAAAGAATGAATGACAGTTAGATGTTAGAACCCCAAAGCCCCCCAGCTCCCCCCACCCACGCATAAGCAGCAGCAAAGCTTCGATCCCCCCTCCCCCACCAGCAAAAAAGCATTGATGCCCTCCACCGAGCACTCAAGTGTGCAGCAAAGCATCAGTAAAGACACAGATTTGCAGTACCCCAAAGACTACTCAATCACCAGGTAATTCAGCACATCACAGTTTCTCCCTCTCTGTCTCTCTCTCTCACTCTCTCTCTCTCCAGCCCTCCCCCCCAATAAGGGAAAAAAAGAGGTTTCTCCATTTCATATAATTAACTCTGAATTTACTGCGGTATGTGACTTCAATCACCATAATGGTGGCTTAGCAGTTTCTTCACTGATTGAACAGCCAGCCTGAATGAAATGGCAGACAGAAAGTGAACCAACATCAGCAATAAGACAATCTGACTTTGTCCTTTCTAGTCTTCCTTTGACAAATGCATTGGTCCATGTTGGTACAGAGCTGGGCAGGCAGACATTTTTGAGAACGTGCCCAAATTGGCAATAACCTTTTTAAAAAATTCTCTCATTTGCCATGATAATTTTGCACCGTGATTATCAATCCTTAACGAATTAGTAACAGTAACTATGAACCTCTTCAAGGAAAAAGGGATGTCATGCTGCTTATTTATATGTATTAATTGTTTGACTATTTAAAAAGAATAACAAATGAAACAAATAAAGCATTTTAAAAACCCTGTTCAACAATCATTCATATTAATATTTTAAAAAGACAATTGAAAAGTAACATATTTCAAAATAGTATTGTTATTATATGTCATATATAAAATAAGAAATGTGAATCTGAAATTACATGCTTTGATGCATATTCATAAAAAAATCAAGGAAAGGAAAATAAACGCACTTTAGACCATAAGACACAGGAGCAGAATGAGACCATTTGGCCCATTGAGTCCGCTCCACCATTTCATCGTGACTGATCCAGTTTTTCTCTCAGCCCCGTCTCCTGCCTTCTCCCCGTATCCCCTCATGCCCCGACCACTCAAGAAACTATCAATCTCTTCAACCTCTGTCTTAAATTTACATAAACACTTGGCCTCCACAGCTGCCTATGGCAAAGAATTCCACATATTCTTTATTCTCTGGCTACTTCATCTGCGTTCTATAAGTATGCCGCTCTGTTCCGAGGCTGTGCCCTCTGGCCCTTGACTCTCCCTGCATAGGAAACATCCTCTCCACATCCACTCTATCAAGGCTTTTCATCATTTGATAGGTTTCAATGAGGTTGCCCCTCATTCTTCTAATTCTAGTGAACACAGGCCAGGGCCATCAAATGTTCTTCATATGACAAGCCATTCAATCCTGGAATTATTTTTGTGAATTTCCTTTGAACCCTCTCCAGTTTCAGCACATTACTGCTCACATTACTCCAAGTAAGGCATCATCAATGCTTTATAAAGTCTCAATGCTACATACATACTTTTATATTCTAGTCCTCTTGAAACAAATGCGAATATTACATTTGCCTTCCTCACCACAGACTCAAACTGCAAATTAACCTTTAAGGGAATCCTTGTTTTTTTTTGTAATTTCACTCCATTTAGAAAATAACCAACCCTTTCATTTCTGCTAACAAAGTGCATGACCATACACTTCCTGACACTGTATTCCATCTACCATTTTCTTGCCTACTCTCCTAATCTGTCCTTTGTAGCCTTTCTACTTCCTCAAAACTGCCTGCCCCTCCACCTATCTTTGTGCAAACTTTGAACAAAGACATCAATTCCACCAACCAAATCATTGGCATGTAACATAAAAAGAATTGTTCCCACTGCAGACCCCTGTCAAACACCACAGATTGGCAGCCAATCAGAAAATGCTCCCTTCATTCCCACTCTTTTCCACCTGCCAGTCAGCCACTGATTTTTTATCCATGCTAGAATATTTCCTGTGATACCATGGTCTTGTAGCTTGCTAAGCAGCCTCATGCATGGCACCTTGTCAGAGGCTTCTGAAAATCCAAGTACACAACATCAACCAATTCTCGTTTGTCTATCCTGCTTGTTATTTCTTCAAAGAATTCCAACAGATTAGTCAGCAAGATTTTCCCTTGAGGATGATAAATATGTAACGGGGTTAACATGGTCAGTTAAACATAGCAGCCTGCTTTTTCTGCAAGAAACTTTGATGATCAATAAATGTGCTAATTTTGCTATTCAGTGCTGAAGTTAGCCAGCTAGTGTTTCAGGATGCTTGTCTCCTTGTGCAGTCATGCGCAGAGATAAGACCACTCCGGTTTGTTTTGTGTATGTGAGCCATTATACCTATTCTGTAATTTGTCTTTCGGGACTGTCATATACATAGATAAGTCTGGCTCCAGCCTGTCTTGTGTGGGGGTATCTGAACAACTATATCCATTTTGTAAGGGGAATTGTGAGTTAGTTGGTGGACAGAGCTGGAACAGTCACAGACTGTTCCTGTTTGAGCGACTAACAAAAGCGCTCCGGGGGCTTTGAATAAAGGGTTTATACTTATACGGTCTCTGAGTTACTTTATCCGGATTCAACTTCCACATTTGGCGCAATGAGCAGGGTACCAACATAGGGACTGTGACACAAAGGTGGGTTGAGTACGCAACAGACCGAACATCCTACCTACGGGGACCGATCGGGCCCGTAAAGACGAATTGTCTTTGTCGCTCCCTATGATACCAGTGTGAGTCTCTGTCCCTCGCCCGGACCTCAACACAGGACCCTGATGGGACCTGGATCGAATCTGCTGAGATACTCGTATAAGGTAGGGCAATTGTTTGAAAATTGGACAGCTGACGGGTGTCGGGTAGAAGTTAAAATGAGGTAAGAGTTAAAGTCGAGTAAAGGAAAACCAGGAGAATTGAGGAGTAGGCACCGTGTCTGGTAAAAAAAAGAAAGGATAAAATTGGACGGGTGACACGGGTCAGGTAAAATTTGCAGTCAGATCTAAGAATTACAGTTTGGTAAATGAACCAGGAAAATTGAACAGTAGACACGGTGCGCAGGTATCGGGTAAAAATTAAAGTCCGGTAAAGGAAGTAGGAACATTGAACAGTAGATACCGTGCGCAGGTATCCCAACACCCCATTGTGACAGAATGAACCAGCCAACCATGGACCCAGCGACACAGACACTGGAGATGAACTCTCGCCATCCAAGATTCCTTAGTGTCGAAATCCCTCCCCCACCCGCCCGAGTCATCCTTAGTCCTGGAGAGCCTCTTCAGTCGCCCGGAGGCTCCCGTAGAAGGGTGGGGGGGGGGGGGGGGAAATACTGTCATGGTCCGGTCCGTGAAGTCCGCATTCCAGTTCACGGTCCGGTCCGTGGACTCAGGACTCCGGGTCTTCCAGATGTCCCTCGTTTGGTTGAGTTAATCATAGGCACCTGATTCCCATCCTGGGGCTTGGAATATAAGTAGCGTTGGGTGGAGTGTGGGCTGCTGGTTTGTCTTGTCAGTCCCCCTTAGAGCAACCTGCTGATGGAAGGCTAGTGAAACCATTCGTGATCTCTAGGCCTGGTTGGAGGACCACTGCTCATGGAGCCTTGTTGCCACTTGTTGGAGTAGTCTTTGCGGTTTGGATTCAGCTGTTTCCCGGGCCAGATGAGTGGCCGTTAGCCACTCCGAGCTAGGTAGGGATCTGGCTGTTTCCGTAGCCAGTGGAGGTTGCTGTCTGTAACTGTGACTCGGAGCAACCCCGAAGCAGAGATGAAACTGTCTGTTGTTCTTTGGTGTTTGTCTCTTATTGTCCTTGCCTCCGTGGAGTAAGTCAGGCTGTTTGCCGTTGCCCTGTGGGGGGGGGGGGGGGGCGTCATGTCTTGTCTTCTCCTCGCCTCTGTTGGGTAAGTCTGGCTGTTCTGCCGTTACCCAACAGGTGGACCTGTCCCACCTTGGTGTGGAGAGGTTGAGTCCCGGCTTGTCTAAGTATAAGTCCCGGCTCTATGTCTACGTAGTGTCCTGTCTCATGTTGGTGTCGTGTTAACGATGAGTCCCGGTCCCGGCTTTTCGAAGGACAAGTCCCGGCTCTATGTTGATGTTCAGTTCCCAGTCGGTCTCTCAGCTCCAGCCTCCGAGTTATCAGCCTCCGCATTTCAAGACGAAGATCCCGCAGCCAAGCTCCAAGAACCCAAGCCTTGAAGATCCCGCAGCCAAGCTCCCAGAACTCAAGCCTCGAAGATCCCGCACTCAAGCCCCAAGACCCCAACCGACCTCCAAACTCAGGCCTCTAGTCCCCAGCCACGTCCTGTCCTGAAGCTATGTCATGTCCTTGCCTGGTTCTGGGGTCCGCGCCCGAGGCAAGACCCAGGTTCGGGGTCCTTGTTCAGTCTCGGGCTCGGAGTCGATGCCTTGTCTCCTAGTCCATGGTTTCTAGTCCTGGTCCGCATTCCCTAGCCCAAGTCTGCATTCTTGTCCCTGCTCCTTGTCTGTATCCTATCTCGTCCCTACTCTAGTCAAGTCCTGTTCCTTGTACTTCAGTGTCTGTGTCTTGCATTTGGGTCCGTTACCAGCGCCCCACTGTGACATTTACGTTTTTTAGGTGGTATGTTACGTAAGAAATTGAGGGACTTGGGATGTGACAAGTGTGACCGAGCCATAAAAATGGTCCGGAAAAAGATCAGTTGTAATAAATGCAAAACCTTGATCAAGAAATAAAACCGAAGGCCAAAAGCAACAAATGCAGGGACAAATAGAGAATCATAAGCGGGATCCCGGAAGCATGTCTGGCTTACAGACCCTGTCTGATGAAAGTGATCGCGATAAAGACCGGCTAGTAATAAGACCCGGGGACCTGAAGTTTCTCTGGGGTTCTCTGACACTGGGAGGAAGGGTGAAACAAAAGGAAAAGGGGAGGACAGAGCGCCTATATCCAACCATCCGGCGAGGTGACACTGAAGAACGGATAAGCCCGAACCTCAGAGACAATAACCTACCCGAATGATGCCAAACCCCAGGGCGGGGGAGAAAGATCAGCTGGCGGTTAACCCTGTCTATGCCCCATGGACGCCACAAGAGATGATCATGATAAAGAATCAGGCCCCTGACAGAAAGGAGAAACCGGAGCTTTTCGCACAATATGTGCGGAGCACAATTCAGATGTATAACGCTACTCGCCAGGATCTTTTGGAACTTTGTTGCATGATATTATCTGCGGACGAGGGACGGAAATGGAAGGCAGAACTGGGGTACCGAACTTACCAAGAACTGAGGGGAGAGGTACTAAACGGGGAAGAGCAGACTAATCAGATAATATAGGGCTTGGAAAAAGCACTCCAATAGCCTGTTCACATCACTAAAGTATTAGAATGTAAACCGAAACCCCGGGAATCAGGGCCGGATTACCAGCAGCGCTTTGTATCATGCTATGTGATTTACGCGGTGGACCAGATCTTCAATAACGGGAATACTTCCCCTCAATTTAATGCGCTGTTGCTCCAAGGCCTCCCGTTTAAGTTAGCCACGATGTGATTAAGATCAACAATATGGACTGGCCGGATAATGACCGTAATCGGATGCGGCAGGCCGGAGTTTACTACTGGGATCCCAGCGCAGAGTCCACACCCGCCTCAAAGGGAGTTGCAGTCAAGCATGAATTTGTCCAACGGGGTGAGGGACACCGACGGAGGTCAGATAATGGCCGGCATCGTAACCACACGCCGGAACCGGGCAACCGGGATTGAGATCAATTCCCTGATTGGCCTTACCCTCCCCCCCACCCCCATGTTGACCCGTACGCCCAAGGACCCGGCCAGCTGACGGCAATAAAGGGACGACCCCAACAACCTTATCCTCCTGATCGAAGAAATGGCCACCCCAGCGAGCGCCCAGGCCCGGGGGAGCTCAGCCTGGACTGTGCTTTAACTGTGGCCGACCAGGACACTGGAAGGCAAGGTGCCCCGGGGACAGCAGAGACGCCCCGTTTCAGACCGGACAGTCACCCCATTCTCCGTAAACAATCCTTTTGCTAACTGGCCCTCGAAAATATTGCCCGTTGTAAGAAGCGACCCGCAAGAGGAACTCAACATAATCCTTCAGGTAGCTGGAATTCAACTTCCATGTATGATTGATACGGGGGCAACCACATTCACCCTCGATCATGAGACAGTGTCGGAACATAGGTTCCTGCTTTCCTTGGCCACCATTGCCCTCTCGGGGTTCGAGGGGTCTGAACGGACATACCAACGGACGCGACCCCTATGGGTGAAGTTTCAGGGAAGGCAATATATACCCTGGTAACTGCGAGTTCTAATATTACCTTACATCAGCCTGTAGATGTGCTCTCTTTCCACTCGGTGGTGGAGCTTTTGACCTCTCGACATACACAGCACCTCACTCGGGCACGACAAAATCGCTATGAGACAGCCTTACTGAGCAACCCGCTGCTGACATTTCCTCTCTGCTCCACTTTAAACCTGGCCACTTCCCTAACGTTGCCACCCCAGGTTACAGACGATTCTGAACATGATTGCGTGCTGCGAAATCAACTCCTCGCCACAGCCCACGAAGACCTCACGGACCAAACCCTACAGGACCCCGACATAACCTTGTATGTCGATGGTAGTCCTTTCATGGGCCCTCAAGGCCAGAGATGTTCCGGCTATGCTGCGGTCACAGATGTCCTGGTGCTTGAGCCGGCAGCCTTTCAACCAGCCGTGACAGCACAAAAAGCTGAGTTATTTGCCCTCACTCGTGCCTGCATCCTCGCCGCCAACAAACGTGCAAACATCTACACTGATTCTCGATACGCCTCTGGGGAAGGTCATGACTACGGAGCGTTTTGGGAATGCCGGGGTTTCCTCACCTCCTCAGGACATCCTATTAGCAATGCTATGTGCAGAATCTCCTCACTTCCAAAAACATTGGCCATTATCAAAGGCTCCGCTCATACCAGCCAGACTGATGAAATCTCCACTAGTAACGCCATGGCTGATGACGCTGCCAAAGCCTCAGCCCAAACACTCGAATTTATAGTCCCATTGGGGCCCCGCCAAAACTCCCTGCGCCTCTCAGACAGCACGGGTGTGCCAGACATGCAAGCCGTACGTAGTTATCAGGGGGACGCCCCAGAGGAGGAACTCAGACTATGGTCACAGGTGGGCTGTAAGGAGGGTCCGGTGACGGGCCTCTGGTTCACCTCTGCGGGACGGGTCTGCGTCCCTACCCAATTTCTACCAATCCTCCTTGATTATATTCATACTCGTACTCACCTCGGAAAGGAGGGAAGGGTAAACAGTTTGCTGCAAACATGGTGGCGTCTGAAATTGCAGCAAGCGGCAGCAAAGAGGGCAAGAGCGTGTTTAATGTGCCGTAAGGACAATGTGATACCCAGTGTGTCGGGCACCACTCCCCTACCTGGAGGCCCCTTTTCATGTTTACAAATTGATTTTATTGAACTACCTAGAGTGCATTGTTATAAATATCGCTTATTTATCATAGATATAAATGGATCGAGGCAATCCCTGCCACGAATACTACAGCCCTGACAGCAGCTAAAATACTGTCGCAAGAAGTAATCACTCGGTATGGGCTACCAGAAATATTGAATTCAGATAATGGTCCCCACTTTGTAACCAAGATAAATGAAGAAATCTGCAATGCTTTATCCATTAAATAACAATTCCATTGCTCTCACCACCCCCAGGCTGCAGGTATAGTGGAAAGGGCAAATGCTACATTAAAAACCAAACTGGCAAAACTTGCAGAGGAAACGGGGCTTAATTGGTTAAAGGTTTTGCCCTTAGCTGTCATGGTCCAGTCCGTAAAGTCCGCATTCCGGTTCACAGTCCGGTCCATCGATCCTTATTCCAGGTATTCTGGTTTTCCCTTGTTCTGTTGGGGTGCCTCAATTGAGGCACCTGATTCTCATTTTGGGCTACATAAATAGCTCCTGGGTTCAGCTTCAGTGGCTGGACTGTTCCCTTCCCTTCCCCTCCCCTTCCTTCTGAAGCCTTCGCCTGAAACCTTGCCTGAAGCGCCGTCAGGTTCTACCGCCAGAGCAAGACTGGGGCCTTGTTGTGTCAAGATAAGGGACAGTCTGTTGTTGTTTGGAATTGTCTCTTTGTGTCCTCGCCTTTGCTAGGAAGATTCAGCCGTTTGCTGCTACCTTGAGTTGGGAACTGTCTCTGTGTCCTCGCCTTCGCTAGGTAGGTCCAGCCATTTGCTGCTACCTTGTGTTGGGAACCGTCTCTTGTGTCCTCGCCTCCATTGTGTAGATCCGGCCGTTTGCCACTACCCTGAGTGGAGAACTGTCTCTTCGTGTTCAGTGTACTGTGTATAGAAAGAGCCCTGGCCCTTGGTTCTGTTCCCAAGGAGAAGGTCCTGGCTCTCTGTGCTGTGTACGAATCCCGGTCCTATGTCCTGATCCCGAGGAGGGGTCCTGGCTCTGTGTTCCATGTTCCTCTGTTCAAGTCCAAGGCTCTGTGTTTCCCGTGCTCAAGACCAAAGCTCCGAGGTGACTGAGTTCCAAGTCAAAATCAACAAGCTTTAGAGTGCAAGAATAAAGATCTACTGCTTTAATTAGACAGCACTCTGGAAGGAGAGTATATGGAACAACAGTGTTACAGGTCTGGTCTCCTTACCTAAGGAAGGATGCACTTGTGATGCAGAGAGCACAGCAAAAGTTCACCAGATAGATTACTGGGATGTTAGGTTTGTCATAAGAGATGAGATTATAGAAATCCCTATGATACAGTCATTTAGGTTACAGATATTCACCCTTAAAAGAATTCACAAAAGCAACAAAATTTTGAATAAAATTAATTCCATAGAATTTTTGTGTGAAGAGGTGGATACATTAACACAACTTTTTTCAGCTCACATTTCTTGAAAAATGTACAGATGATGTGGCTTTACATTACAGAAAGTTGCCATATGGCCCATTTTCTAGGAACACAATCCCTCCCAATTCATGGAGTCATCTATATACAGTTTGGGACTGCACTCACATGAGTTTAGAAATGATACATTGGAAGATACAAAATTAAAGTACATAATAGGTTGAGGCTGAGTGAATATTTCCACTGGCTGGGATGTCTAGAATCAGGAGTCATGGGTTCAGAAGGGAGGTGAAGGGGTGAGCTATTCAGGACAGGGATGAGATTTTTTTTCCATTTAGAATCAACCTTCCCTCTATCTTTTAGTTAATGCTGCGCGGATCAACCATTGCTCTGAGCAGGAAAACTGCGCAGCACATTATATAAAACGTAATTCCAGCTGCGTGGCAACAATTGGGAGCATTTCAGTCAGTGCGCGGCTGCGCAGCCTAGAGGGAACAGTTCTTAGAACTGCAGTGCATTCTGAAACTAAGAAGGTTGTTATGGCGGGCGGGGACGGTAGGTGCAGTGGGGATAAGCTCCTACTACCCATTAAATGCTCCCAATGGCTGCCTTTCAAATTGCACCTGACAACCAAGTCCAGCCCCAGGCCTTCAAGTGTGGCTTAGCTACTGACAGAGAAAGGGGCAAAGTGCTTTGAAACCAGTCAGATGGGGCTCGTCGCCCGTGGTAGGCAGTCGTCGTCGTGGCTATCCCTCGAGGTCGAGGATGATGGTCTTCATTCTGAAGAAGTGGCCCACAGAGTGAAGACGCCTGTGCGTGTATTTGTTTAACGTGTACTTGATGATACACTCCAAGAAGCACACGATATTTCACAAATCAACCAACTGATTCCAGTGGCATTGAAACCACGACGATTAGAGCTGATGGATTTGTTGCAGCCTTCATCTACCTTCACAGCCGTTGAGTTCGAAGTAACTTAGTCCTCCTGTTCCACCGTTGAGGTCTTGTTCTTTGTCAGGGACCTCACCCTCGACCTTACCGCCATGGGTGACCCTACCAGGAGCATAGCTCCAGACGGCATCGCTCTCGGGATCACAGGACCACACAAGCTTCTCCACCACAAGGAGACCATCCAGGGAGAAGGGTAGGCAGTTCATCTAGACGGAAAACTCTAATCTCAAACCTCCAATGCCTATACGGCTATACCTACTCATGGGGAAGGCTCCGCGAGTAAACCCCGAGAAAAAAAAATTCCGGAGCTGGAGTTCAGCGCTAACCTGGAACGCCACTGGTGCCAAACTGTACCGGTCCCTGCCGCTCCTTCCGATTCATCAGCCGCGGGGAGAGGGGGCGCCTGCGGCATGGGCAGTATCTTGCGCTCCATATCACACTGCTCTGGCTTGCACATCACGTGGACAGTTAGGACGCAACATCCATAGTCGACTCTGACCACGGAGGGCCTCAACTAAGAAGGCTCAATAGTTTTTAACTATTCAGAGAACAAAAGGTATGGGTTTACCACCGGAAATGCCGCTGAAACAAACCATCAGCAACGATCTTGGTGTCTGAGAGAGATAAGTGGGCACGAGAAGGAACTGCCTACTCCTGCTAGTGTTCTTAGATACTCAACATTCTGTCCTGATGTAGCATCTGCCCCATAGATGCTGCATGACCCGCTGAGTTCTTCCAGCGGGTTGTTTCTGTTCGCTTCTGCACCCTCCCAGACAGGGCACTCGCACAGTGCCGCAGACTGACACATTCATTTACACAATTCACAAGCGCACAGCAGACTGACACACTCATTTACACAATTCACAAGCGCACAGCAGACTGACACACTCATTTACACAATTCACAAGCGCACAGCAGACTGACACACTCATTTACACAATTCACAAACGCACAGCAGACTGACACACTCATTTACACAATTCACAAGCGCACAGCAGACTGCCCCACTCATTTACACAATTCACAAGCGCACAGCAGACTGACGCGCTGCTTCAAACAAAACACACACACGTTTGTATAATCAATTGTAAACACACTGCTCTGACGATTATAAACAAGAGAAAATCTGCAGGTGCTGGAAATCGAAGTAATACACCCACAATGCTGGAGGAACTCAGTGGGTCAGGGAGCATCCATGGAAAAGAGTATACAGTCGACGTTTTGGGCAGAGACCCTTCATCAGGTCTCGGCCCGAAACGTCGACTGTTTACTCCCTTCCATAGATAGTCTGACGTTTACATCCAGTCAGGACTCACCTCTCACTCGCTGTTCCAGGATAAATTGATCTTAACGGTTTCTCACACTTTTGGCACCGTTTTAAAAGGACGACACCGATCTTGACTCCGGGTTCCAGGTCCACCTTTCTTCATCGCGGTGTCAGGAGCCGGATGCCGTTCAGACCGTGCTCTACACGGCTGTTGGAACGACTCTCCCTTTCTCGAAAACACAAACGTGTTAGGCTAGGCTGGCTTGAATTGTGTGTGCTGTGGTTCCCGAGTGGGCCAAGAGTTGAGTTAGAAGTGGGAATCGAGCTAAGCTGAGTTTACTGAGGACAGCAACGACAAAGATAAGATGCCCTGTCATGAGAAACAGTGAGGGGACCCAGACGGGACCAGGACACAATTGTTACGCTGCCTTTTCAACAGAGCAACGGTAGCTGACGCTGCCACACTTCACAATGTCCTTGGTAACGACATCTGAAGCAGGCTTGCGAAGGGTTAAAATCCTGACACAATTCAACCACGGGACAGATACAATTAAAGATCAATGGCCGTCTGGGCAAGAATATGGCATTAATCTTACTGTTCCATTTAAAAATCAAATTTACATTGAGAATTATAGAGTTACATTGAAAATGAAAAACTTCGCCCAAGGGGGAGTAGTCTATAAATTCCATAAACAGTACTAATGTTACATGACAGAGTATAAAGAAAATATCGGGGCTTTCAGGAAAATCACTGCAATAATTGTGGGCGAATTCGCAGAGCTTGGAGAAATCAACCAGCAAAACTAGTCCATGTGGGCCCGTAAAGTGTAGTTTCACAGAACAATAAACCATCCAGTTATCCTGACCTCCTTGTGTCTAGTCAGGAGTAATGAGAAAATATTAATTAACAATCACTGGGAACATTATTCATGATCACTGCAGATTATAGTGTTCCTGAGGACAGATGGGGGTCCACACCTATGTTCTCACCACGGGAGTGGCTCACCCAGACCTCCCGCCAGAAGAGCAACCTGCCCGCTGCAGAACTCCAGCTGGGGGAGCAGCCCAGAAGGTGATTGGAGGCTGATGATGTGTGTGGAGTGGGGGTTCTGGGTGGCCCACAGTGATGATCAAGACTGGATGGCATCATCTCCGCCCTACTAAGCTGTCCATGGTCAGTTGTATTTCATTAGCTTTATCCTCATTGTTTGCCTCTTTTGCATGTTCGGTGTCATTAGCAAATCCAGAAATTTAAACTCTTCAATGTCCGAATAATTTAACTTTATCATTAAACCATTTGCCGTTGATGACTGTCATTACACCCATGTTCTTATGATGTCCTGTTGTCTGTCCTTAACCCTATTTCTTCATCTAAGTTGGAACTGATCCTCATTTCCAAGACCCTCATTTTTGTTAACCAGCTTTGTCTGTAGTACTTTTGTTTGACTTATTGAGGAAGGTGATGTTTGAATGAAGACCTCAGAAATGGAACATTTCTGGTCTATTGGGCAGCAGTATGCCTGTTCCCCTATTAGTGTTGGAACATGCACTATTTACAGCAAGCATCCCAGAACAATGCAAATGTACCACCAGCTCTGTTTCTGCAAAATAATCCATGGAATAAATGAACCAATGTCAGTCTCTATCCATTCAGATCTGCGTGCAGGCTATATCATGCAATACCTGACACCTAAAAAAAAACTCTATTGTAAGGTCTGTCACAGGAAAAGATTACCACGACAGGGGAAAAGTTTCAAGATGTGTTCAAAGGTACCTTGAAACAATGTGACATTTCCACCTTCTGGGAATCGCTGATTCTTGACTACTCAAGGTGGAAAAAGCACATTTGGATTAATATTGAAAACCCTTGAATCCATTAATCAAGATAACATGGACACCCTGCACAAAGTGCAGAAAGATTTCCTACCCTACAAATTGCCTACCCTGGCATGCTCCTGTTCCATCTTGGAAGAAGCTACAGTTTTTACACTGGCCTCTCACTTACCTCAGATCATACAGAATGGAAGCAAGCTATTCTCAATCATGAGGGTTGTCGATGAAGAGTAACTTGCCAAACACTTCCTTAAGATCCATATGGAAGCATTCACTGCATTCATAAATCCCAGTGGAGCTTTAATTGGCAAAGAAAACCATTGCATTTCTGTAGCTGACAGTCATGTCCACTAACTCAGATGCCAGAATTTTGTGCTAGAGTGGAATATGGTTGAAATACATGACCTGCAGCTTCTTCATTTACAAGATGTGGGTATAGGTAGCAAGCCTGGCATTTATCGCCCATCTCAAATTACTCTCAAGAAGATGGTGGTAAATGCTCCCACAGCAGTCCCTGTGGTGAAGGCATTCACAATTGTTGTTGGGTACATAGTTTTCAGGATTTAGATGCACTGATATTGAAGGAAAGGCAGTATATTTCTAAGTCAGGAGGGTGTGTGATTTTAAGGATATTTTTATTTAGCCAGTGGCATTCCAATCCAGCTGCTGCCATCATGAATCAAAGTGGTAGGGGTTGATGATTTGCAAGATGCTCCTGAGGGGCCACTGCTGAGTTGCAGAATGCATTTTGTAATACAATTGTTGGTAGAGGAACAAACAGTGATGGTGGAGAAATGAGTGTCAATCAGGGATGGAAAACTTTGGCTAAAAGGTTAGCTATAAGTTGCCAGAGTTGTTGCCCATCCCTATCTGCTTCTGAAATGACTCACCATCTTGAACTGTTTTAGTTGGTCAGATGGGTAGAGCAAAGAAAGGTACTTGATCCTGATAAATGTACAGTTGTGCATTGGGAGAACCAGAACATACGAATTGGACAGTATTGCCAAAGATGTATCGAGGAACAGTGACATTTGTGTACAATTCTGCTGGATTAGACTGTATTGAAATACAGTATTATTTTTCTTGTAGTTTAACATTCCTATGCATGCTTACATTTTAATATAATACCTACTGTATATACATGTAATCATTTATTGAATTTCCAGTAATTACAGGATGGATATTTTTATATAAGTTTTGTAGTTTTCTGTAGCAGGTGTCACACCACTTGAGTCTGGCTATTTAATAAGTTAATTGTTATCATTATAATTTGTGTTATCTCTAGTCTGAGTATGAGATGGTCAGAACCGCTTTTTCTTTTATCTTGTTTGGTTCTTGTAACACTTAATAAAATTGCTAACAATAAGTTTTATGCCTCATTCTTGACTTCCAAAGAACCTTTGGATCACAAAAGCATCAGGATCCAACTACCCCAAAGATCCTTGGAGTTGACAGCAAAGATAGATAAAGTGATAGAGAACGTAAATGAGATACTTGCCTTCAGTAATCTGGGATAGGGATATAAGACCAGGCAGCATATGGTTCAAATGAAGTGCAGTGCACAGTTTGGTTTGCTACACTATAGGGCATGGTTACGCTGGAGAGAGTTCAGAGGAACTTCAATCGTGCCTGGAATGAAGCAAGGGGAGAGTATGGGTAGGCTGGATTTGATCCCCAAGGAGCAGAGCGGGCTGAACGGGGACCAGATTAGGTCACACAAAATTACGTAGGACATATAGAGCACAGATAGTAAGAAGCTTTTCCCAACAGCAGAGATAAATAAAGTCAGAGGGCATAGAATTAAGATGAGGTTTGGCATGTTTAGAGGATGGGTGGGACCTGGAATGAGTTAATCATAGGCACCTGATTCCCATCTTGGGGCTTGGATTATGTAGCTTTGGGGACGACTGTGGGCTGCTGGTTTGTCTTGTCAAGATCCCCTGGGAGCAACCTGCTGGTGGAAGGCTAGAGTGGCCACTTGCCATCTCTAGGCCATGTTGGGGAAGCATCCCCTCATGGAGCCTTGCTGTCAGTAGTCAGAGCTGCCTTTGTGGTATGGATTTGGCTGTTTCCTGGGCCAGCTGAGTAGCTGCCAGCTACTCTGAGCTAGGTAGGGATCTGGCTGTTTCCGTAGCCAGCCGAGGTTGCTGGCTGTAACTGCTACTCGGAGCAACCCCGATGCAGAGATGGAATTGTCTGTCGTTCTTTGGTGTTTGTCCCTTCTTGTCCTCGCCTCCGTGGGGTAAGTCAGGCCGTTCTGCCGTTGCCCTGCAGGGGATCTGTCTTGTCCTCGCCTCCATGGGGTAAGTCAGGCCGTTCTGCCATTGCCCTGCAGGGGGACCTGTCTTGTCTTGTCTTTGCCTCCGCTGGGTAAGTCTGGCCATTCTGCCGTTACCCGACGGATGGTCCTGTCCCACCTTGGTGTGGAGAGGAAGTTGAGTCCCGGCTTGTCTAAGTATAAGTCCTGTCTATGTACTGTCCTGTCTCAAGTTGGTGTTGTATTAAAGATGAGTCCCAGCTTTACGAAGGATAAGTTCCGGTTCTATGTTGATGTACAGTTCCCAGTCTGTCTCCGAGCTCCAGCCTCCGAGTTATCAGCCTCTACATTCCAAGACTCAAGACCCCAGCCTGCAGCCTCCAGCATCAAGACCCCAGCCTGTCTCCAGCCTCAAGCCTCAAGACCAAGACCCCAGCCTCAAGCCTCAAGAACAAGACCACAGCCTGCAGCCCCAAGCCTCTAGACCCCAGCCACGTCCTGTTCTGTAGTCATGTCATGTCCTTGCCTGGTTCTGGGGCCTGAGCCCGAGGCAAGACCCAGGTTCTGGGTCGTTGTCCAGTCTCTGGCTCAGAGCCCAAGCCCAGACTCCTAGTGCAGAGTTCCCTGTCTGGGTTCCCTGTCTTGTCCATGTCCTAGCCCAAGACTGCATTCTTGTCCCTGCTCCTTGTCTGTATCCTGTTACATCCCTACTCTAGTCAAGCCCTGTTCCTTGTACTTCAGTGTCTGTGTCTTGCATTTGTGTCCGTTCCCAACGCCCCCATTGTGACATTGGTATTGATGGGGAACCTGATGATCAACATGTACATCAACATCAGAATCAGGTTTATTATCACCGGCATGTGATGTGAAATTTGTTACTTAGCAGCAGCAGTTCAATGAATATAGTACATAATATAGAAGAAAAAAAGGAAAAATAAGTAAGTAAATCAATTACAGTATATGTATATTGAATAGATTAAAAATTGTGCAAAAACAGAAATAATATGTATTTAAAAATATGGTAGTGCTCATGGGTTCAATATCCATTTCAGGATTGGATGACAGAGGGGAACAAGTTGTTCCTGAATCGCTGAGTGTGTGCCTTCAGGTTTCTGTACCTCCTACCTGATGCTAACAGTGGGAAAAGGGCATGCCCTGGGTGCTGGGGGTCCTTAATAATAGACGCTGCCTTTTGGCTCCTTGAAGATGTTCTGGGTACTTTGTAGGCTAGTACCCAAAACTTACAACCCTTTGTAGCTTCTTTCTGTACCGTGCAGTGGCCACCACATTCCAGACAGTGATGCAGCCTGTCAGAATGCTCTCCACCCGACATCTATCGAAGTTTCTGTGAAGCATCTATCACATCTGATAAAGACTACAAGAACAGGATATTCCTATATGTCTGCTGCCCTTGTTCTTTGGTAGTAGATGTTACACGTTTGGGACAAGTTTAGATAGTGCAGGCAGAGTAAAGTTTTCCCCTTTTTCTGTTGATATAAGATCTGGGGGCTTTGAGTAAGCAATGCAGTGGGGATGTACCAGAGAGTGTACAGCTAGTAGATCTTCAGCTTCCTTACAAGTGCAGCGGCCCAGATCTGACCCTGAGCTCTGGTGTTGTCTGTGGGGAGCATGCATATTGTTTTATGACAGTGTGGTGTTACCGCAGTAGTCCAGTTATTCCCAGCATGATAAATGAATGCACGATAAGTAAACTGCCTCTCACGTGTGTATTCTTCAAATGGTAGAATCTTGGGAGAGTTAACAAGATGGGGGAGAATAGGTTACTGGGAAAATTAATTTGAGAATTGTTCTTTAAACCAGAATTGACTCTGAACTAAATGGCCCCTTTCTATAGTTAGTTGTTTTATGGAAACATGAAGTATGATGTGAAGAACTGTTTATGACCTCTAGTGTATTTCCTATATGAATGATGGAAATGGAAACAATCAGTAATCATCTGCAGTCCCTTGTGCCTGAATGGAAATAGTCTTGCTGAGATGTGCGAACAGAACAGTTAACTCGATTACTCCACATGGGCTGGATAGAACAAGTAACCTTTTGAGTTGTATTGATTCTATAACTCTTTCAACAACTGTGAAATTAGAAAAGCTCAAGGGTGCAGTCACAGTCTATCAAAAGGACAGACTGATGGGCAGAGAGGGTGGGGTGGCTCTGTTGGTGAGGAATGATATTCAGTCCCTTGTGAGGGGGGGACATAGAATCAGGAGACGTAGAGTCAGTATGGATAGAACTGAGAAATTCTAAGGGTAGAAAGACCCTAATGGGAGTTATCTACAGGCCCCCAAACAGTAGTCTGGATGTTGGGTGTAAGTTGTATCAAGAGTTAAATTGGCATGTCGCAAAGGTAATGCTACAGTTGTTATGGGGGATTTCAACATGCAGGTAGACTGGAGGAATCAGGTTGGTACTGGACCCCAAGAAAGGGAGTTTGTGGTGTCCCTCCGAGATGGATTCTTAGAACAGCTTGTACTGGAGCCTACCAGAGAGAACGCAATTCTAGATTTAGTGTTGTGCAATGAACCGGATTTGATCAGGGACCTTGAGGTAAAGGAGCCATTAGGAGGCAGTGACCATAATATGATAAGTTTCCATCTACAATTTGAGAGGGAGAAGGGAAACTCGGAAGTGTCAGTATTACAGTTGAAAAAAGGGAACTATGGTGCTATGAGGGAGGAGCTGGCCAAAGTTCAATGGAAAAATACCCTAGCAGGGATGACAGTAGAACAACAATGGCAAGTGTTTCTGAGAATAATGCGGAAGGTGCAGGATCAGTTCATTCCAAAGAGGAAGAAAGATCCTAAAGGGAGTAAGGGGAAGCTGTGGTTGACAAGGGAAGTAATGGACAGTATAAAAATAAAAGAGAAGAAGTGTAACATAGCAAAGACGAGTGGGAAGCCGGAGGATTGGGAAACTTTTAAAGAGCAACAGAAGGTAACTAAAAGGGCAATACGCGGAGAAAAAATGAGGTACGAAGGTAAATTAGCCAAGAATATAACGGAGGATAGTAAATGCTTCTTTAGGTATGTGAAAAGGAAAAAAATAGTTAAGACCAAAATTGGGCCCTTGAAGACAGAAACGGGTGAATTTATTATGGGGAACAAGGAAATGGCAGACAAGTTGAACAGGTACTTTGGATCTGTCTTCACTAGGGAAGACACAAACAATCTCCCAGACATAATAGTGGCCAAAGGACCTAGCATAATAGATGAACTGAAGGAAATTTATATTAGGCAGGAAATGGTGTTGGATAGACTGATGGGACGGACGGCTGATAAATCCCCAGGGCCTGATGGTCTGCATCCCAGGGTACTTAAGGAGGTGGCTTTAGAAATCGTGGATGCATTGGTAATCATTTTCCAATAGATTCAGGATCAGTTCCTGTGGATTGGAGGGTGGCTAATGTTGTCCCTCTCTTCAAGAAGGGAGGAAGAGAGAAAACAGGGAATTATAGACTGGTTAGCCTGACGTCAGTGGTGGGAAAGATGCTGGAGTCAATTATAAAAGATGAAATTACGACACATCTGGATAGTAGTAACGGGATCGGTTCGAGTCAGCATGGATTTACAAAGGGGAAATCATGCTTGACTAATCTTCTGGAATTTTTTGAGGATGTAACTATGAAAATGGACAAGGGAGAGCCAGTGGATGTAGTGTACCTGGACTTTCAGAAAGCCTTTGATAAAGTCCCACATAGGAGATTAGTGGGCAAAATTAGGGCACATGGTATTGGGGGCAGAGTACTGACATGGATTGAAAATTGGCTGGCTGACAGAAAACAAAGAGTAGCGATTAATGGGTCCCTTTCGGAATGGCAGGCGGTGACCAGTGGGGTACCACAGGGTTCAGTGCTGGGACCGCAGGTGTTTACAAAATATATTAACGATTTAGATGAGGGAATTAAAAGTAACATTAGCAAATTTGCCGATGACACAAAGCTGGGTGGCAGTGTGAAATGTGAGGAGGATGTTATGAGAATGCAGGGTCCCTTGGACAGGCTGGGTGAGTGGGCAGATGCATGGCAGATGCAGTTTAATGTGGATAAATGTGAGGTTATCCACTTTGGTGGTAAGAACAGGAAGGCAGATTATTATCTAAATGGAGTCAAGTTAGGAAAAGGGGAAGCACAATGAGATCTAGGTGTTCTTGTACATCAGTCACTGAAAGCAAGCATGCAAGTACAGCAGACTGTGAAGAGAGCTAATGGCATGCTGGCCTTCATAACAAGGGGAATTGAGTATAAGAGCAAAGAGGTCCTTCTGCAGCTGTACAGGGCCCTGGTGAGACCACACCTGGAGTACTGTGTGCAGTTTTGGTCTCCAAATTTGAGGAAGGACATTCTTGCTATTGAGGGAGTGCAGCATAGGTTCACAAGGTTAATATGACAGTCCCGGGATGGCGGGACTGTCATATGTTGAAAGATTGGAGCGACTGGGCTTGTATACTCTGGAATTTAGAAGGCTGAGAGGGGATCTTATTAAAACATATAAGATTATTAAGGGATTGGACACGCTGGAGGCAGGAAGCATATTCCCACTGATGGGTGAGTCCAGAACCAGAGGCCACAGTTTAAGAATTAGGGGTAGGCCATTTAGAACGGAGTTGAGGAAAAACTTTTTCACCCAGAGAGTGGTGGATATGTGGAATGCTCTGCCCCAGAAGGCTGTGGAGGCCAAGTCTCTGGATGTTTTCAAGAAAGAGATGGATAGAGCTCTTAAAGATAGTGGAATCAAAGGTTATGGGGATAAGGCAGGAACTGGATACTGATTGTGGATGATCAGCCATGATCACAGTGAATGGCGGTGCTGGCTCGAAGGGCCGAATGGCCTACTCCTGCACCTATTGTCTATTGTCTATAATGCTAATGTTATAACAGAAGTAAACAATGGGTGAGGAGAGCTGAGTGCGAGTAGCATTAGATATGAGCACAACATCAAGCACAGTGATCAACAATTCACTATTAACCACAAGCTCACAATTGTTCATGTTCCTACTTCAACATTACTGAGCCTTTGGATTTGGTAGCATCTCTGCTCAACCCCCTGAAGTTTACTATTGGAACGTGAATTTGTGAAAAGTTTTCTTTTCTGAATGAAGCTCCTAGGCACGGAGTTCAGGACATGCTTGTGTTGGCACTTAATATTCTGATTGTTTGTACATCCAGCGAGCCATTCCTCAACACTTTAGCATGTTTTGGTTGTCTGGTATTTTGGGTATATAAATAGTCAAAGGAGTTCTACCATTTGGGATATGCCCCTGTTGTAACCTATAAAAGGTTGTCTGGCTACATTCAAAATGTTCAAGTAGATAATTATAACTATTGAAATTATAATTATTTATTGTCCTTGTGTTTAGTGTTGAGTGTTGGGAGAGGAGATGTACGTTCTCAGAAAGACCTGCAAGTGATGAACCTTTTATATCTGCCAACTTCAGTCTCTCATGAACTCAGTCGTAGCCACAATATGGCATTTTCACTCTTAATTTTTTTTGCAAGATACGTGTGTGGCTAGCAAGACAAGTATTTATTCCCCATTTCTAACTTCTATCAAGCAATAAATGGTGAGAGCTATCTTGAATCAATGCAGTCCTTCAGATGAAAATACTGTTGGATAAGATATTCCAGGATTTAAATTCAGTAATGGTGAAAGGACAGTGATATATTTTCAGATCAGTATAGTTTGTAACTTGATGGAAAACCAAAACACAAAGACATTTACAAGCATCTGAAATTCTTGTCCTTTTTGACGATAGCAAATGCAGCTTTGAGAGGCATAGCCAGGCAGTCATACAACTTTCTGAGTAGGCTAGGCAAGTACATTTTGTCGATATTACTCACTCTAGACAAGATGTGCCAACGATGGAGTAAATGAATATCTAGAGAGTTGGATCGGATGCCAGTCAAATTCTCTGCTTTGACGGGAATAACGATGTGCTGGGTCCTAATGCAAGGTATGATCATTGTTCTGACAATTTCAACACAATATAAAGCATGCAATAGAAATGAGCAACAGCAACTGCTTTCGGAACCAAACTGAGTCCTTAGATCTGAATTTCTGGGGTGGCAGGGCAAATTGCTGCAAGGTTCACAGAGACGAAGCACAGTAGCCAGGCAGTCTCACAACCTCAGCGTCATGGAGAGAGGAGCCCCAGTCTCACAACCTCGGCGTCATGGAGAGAGGAGCCCCAGTCTCACAACCTCGGCGTCATGGAGAGAGAAGCCCCAGTCTCACAACCTCGGCGTCATGGAGCAAGGAGCCCCAGTCTCACAACCTCGGCGTCATGGAGAGAGGAGCCCCAGTCTCACAACCTCGGCGTCATGGAGAGAGGAGCCCCAGTCTCACAACCTCGGCGTCATGGAGAGAGGAGCCCCAGTCTCACAACCTCGGCGTCATGGGGAGAGGAGCCCCAGTCTATCTGGCCCGGCGTTGAAATTGTCTGAACAATGAAAATACCTCGCATTAGGACCCAGGTTCCACCGTGGCAAATTGCTCTGGGCCTGGAACACACTGCCCGGTGATTTGCTTTGGGCTTAGGTTTCGCTGCTGAAGAAGTCATACTCAACGTCTCCAAATTGGCTCAGCGCTTAGAGCAATCTAACTTTGCCCAACTCTCAACACCCATCCTTTCCAGTCTATCCGGACAGGCGTTAAATTGTCCAAACTGTGGTTGTGCCTCGCATTAGCACCTGGGCTCTGCCGCAGCGAATCGCTCCGGACCTTGATTATGCTGCTGAAGAAGCTGTTCCAAATCGGCTTGGCATGTAGAGCGATCCACCCTCGCATCTGAGTTAGTTGGATGGGCATCGGAACTCCACTGCCTCAACTTCTCCACTCTGAATCATTCACCCCAATTAACATGGCTCCAACTCTAAGCGTGTCAACTTTGCAGCACACCAGCATGGCAAATCTCTTGAATTTGCTTTGCCTTTGTTTTCCTCTTCTTTGTTTGCAGTGATAGTTTACCACAATTTACTTTTTTAAAAAAGTGACTATTAGTAATGTTTTTAATTGAATTTCTTTGCTTTTGAACTACCAGTTAGCTGTCGCACGTCTTTGATAGCGCCATCTTACACTGGAAGACAAGCAATAAGGCTTACACCAGAAGTGAACAGCAAATTAATTAAAATGGAATTGGACACTGGGTCGGTTGTTTCAGTCGTTCCACAAAGTGAGTCTGAATACCATTTCAAAGATATTGAACTGAAGCCTGCTGATATCCAACTAAGAACTTATACTGGAGAAAAGATAACTCCTATGGGAATGACATACCTAACAGTGAAATAACCAACAAGGCATATTGGGCTTGTACAGAACATAGAATAGTACAGCACTGTACAGGCCCTTCGGCCCACAATGTTGTGCCAACTCTCAAACCCTGCCTCCCATATAACCCCCCCCACCTTAAATTCCTCCATATATCTGTCTAGTAGTCTCCTAAATTTCACTAGTGTATCTGCCTCCACCACTGACTCAGGCAGTGCATTCCACGCACCAACCAGTCTCTAAGTAAAAAACCTTCCTCTAATATCCCCCTTGAACTTCCCACCACTTACCTTAAAGCCATGTCCTCTTGTATTGAGCAGTGGTGCCCTGGGGAAGAGGCTCTGGCTATCCACTCTATCTACTCCTCTTAATATCTTGTACACCTCTATCATGTCTCCTCTTATCCTCCGTCTCTCCAAAGAGTAAAGCCCTAGCTCCCTTAATCTCTGATCATAATGCATACTCTCTAAACCAGGCAGCATCCTGATAAATCCACTCTGTACCCTTTCCAATGCTTCCACATCCTTCCTATAGTGAGGCGACCAGAACTGGACACAGTACTCCAAGTGTGGCCTAACCAGAGTTTTATAGAGCTGCATCATTACCCCGCGACTCTTAAAATCTATCCCTCGGCTTATGAAAGCCAACACCCCATAAGCTTTCTTAACTACCCTATCTACCTGTGAGGCAACTTTCAGGGATCTGTGGACATGTACCCCGAGATCCCTCTGCTCCTCCACATTACCAAGTATCCTGCCATTTACTTTGTACTCTGCCTTGGAGTTTGTCCTTCCAAAGTGTACCACCTCACACTTCTCCGTGTTGAACTCCATCTGCCACTTCTCAGCCCACTTCTGCATCCTATCAATGTCTCTCTGCAATCTTTGACAATCCTCTACACTATCTACAACACCGCCAACCTTTGTGTCGTCTGCAAACTTGCTGACCCACCCTTCTACCCCCACATCCAGGTTGTTAATAAAAATCATGAAAATTAGAGGTCCCAGAACAGATCCTTGTGGGACACAAATAGTCACAACCCTCCAATTCAAATGCACTCCCTCCACCACGACCCTCTGCCTTCTGCAGGCAAGCCAATTCTGAATCCACCTGGCTAAACTTCCCTGGATCCCATGCCTTCTGACTTTCTGAATAAGCCTACCCTGTGGAACCTTGTCAAATGCCTTACTAAAATCCATGTAGATCACATCCACAGCACTACCCTCATCTATATGCCTGGTCACCTCCTCAAAGAACTCTATTAGGCTTGTTAGACACGATCTGCCCTTAACAAAGCCATGCTGACTGTCCCTGATCAGACCATGATTCTCTAAATGCCCATAGATCCTATCTCTAAGAATCTTTTCCAACAGCTTTCCCACCACAGACGTAAGGCTCACTGGTCTATAATTACCTGGACTATCCCTACTACCTTTTTTGAACAGGGGGACAACATTCACCTCCCTTGAATCCTCTGGTACCATAAAGATCTTAGCCAGAGGCTCAGCAATCTCTTCCCTCACCTTGTGGAGCAGACTGGGGAATATTCCCTCAGGCCCTGGGGACCTATCCGTCCTAATGTATTTTAACAACTCCAACACCTTCTCTCCTTTAATATCAACATGCTCCAGAACATCAACCTCACTCATATTGTCCTCACTGTCATCACGTTCCCTCTCATTGGTGAATACCGAAGAGAAGTATTCATGGAGGACCTCGCTCACTTCCACAACCTCCAGGCACATCTTTCCACCTTTATCTCTAATCGGTCCCACCTTCACTCCTGTCATCCTTTTGTTCTTCACATAATTGAAGAGTGCCTTGGGTTTTTCCTTTACCCTACTCGCCAAGGCCTTCTCTTGCCCCCTTCTTGCTCTTCTCAGCCCCTTCTTAAACTCCTTTCTTGCTTCCCTATATTCCTCAATAGACCCATCTGATCCTTGCTTCCTAAACCTCATGTATCCTGCCTTCTTCCACCTGACTAGATTTTCCACCTCACTTGTCACCCATGGTTCCTTCACCCTACCATTCTTTATCTTCCTCACTGGGACAAATTTATCCCTAACATCCTGCAAGAGATCCCTGAACATCGACCACGTGTCCATAGTACATTTCCTTGCAAAAACATCATCCCAATTCACACCCACAAGTTCTAGCCTTATAGCCTGATAATTTGCCCTTCCCTAATTAAAAATTTTCCTGTCCTCTATGATTCTATTCTTTTCCATGATAATGCTAAAGGCCAGGGAGCGGTGGTCACTGTCCCCCAGATGCTCATCCACTGAGAGATCTGTGACCTGACCCGGTTCATTACCTAGTACTAGATCTAGTATGGCGTTTCCCCTGGTTGGCCTGTCCACATACTGTGACAGGAATCCGTCCTGGACACACTTAACAAACTCTGCCCCATCTAAACCCTTGGAACTAATCAGGTGCCAATCAATATTAGGGAAGTTAAAGTCACCCATGATAACAACCCTATTATTTTTGCACCTTTCCAAAATCTATATGGTAAAAACAGGAGGGCCAGTATTGTGGGGGCTGTGATTGGCTGAGAAAACCAGAACTTGATTAGAAACCCATCCACCATTTGCATGCCACATCCCCGCAGTAGAGTCAGCTGAAAGCAAATTAAGAAAGGTACTGGATGATGCTACAGCAGTGTTCAAGGAATGCATTGGAAAACTTAAAACATATCAAAGATAAAACAGTGTTAAATGAAATGCCACACCCAAGTTTTATGAAGCCCGTCCAGCTCCTTATGCCATTTGTGATAAAGTAGCCAATGAGCTAGCTCACGTGGAAACAGGATTTCTTTCCAGGATTGACTGGAGCCCAAGAGCAACACCAGTGGTTCCAGTAGGTAAGGAGAAGGGGTCTGTCAGGATCTGTGGTGGTTTTAAGGTCATCACCAATCCAGTACTGAATATAGATCAATACCCTTTGCCCAGAACAGAGGATAACTTTGCAAACCTTTTTGGAGGAAAGCACTTCAGCAAAGTGTACTTAGCTGAGGCCTACCTACAGATGGAGATGGAGAAAGTGTACCAAGTGTTTCTGGTCATAAACACACAAATGGCTTTATTGCTATAATAGGCTGTTTTGAAGTGGCATCTGTACTGGCGCTCTGGCAAAAGGCCATGGGCAGGTGCTGCAAGTCTGCCCACGCACTCAGTGCTACCCGGATGACATCATTGTTATCAGTATGGATGACAAAGAACATTTCCAAAATCTCAAGATGGTAGTAAAAAAGATTAGAAGATTATGGGCTCAGAGCAAGACGCAACGTGTGTAAATTCTTTAAACCAAGCATCACTTACACCACTGACACACAAGGAGTACACAGTGTGCTGAGAAAATTTAAGCAGTGGTGGATGCTCCAAGGCCATAGGACGTGTCACAGTTGTGGTCCTTTTTAGGATTTGTCAATTACTATAACAGGTTCTTGCCAAACTTGCTACTGCGCTCCACCACTTGAGCTTATTCCTACATTGAAATGCATCCTATACGGAGTTTGAGCTTATTGTTGCATATTTAATAGTTCAGTAATATTTGAGTAATATTGTAAGTATATTATTTCATTAAATATTCTTTGTTTTTTAAATAATTAATTACAGGTTATATATAAAAGTATGTAAATGGCATACGTCATTATGCCACATGCCTCACTAAAAGTAAAAGCAAAGTAGATATGGTTATCCTGTCTCCATGTGTGACCTTTACTTAGTTTTATGTTTTGGAGTTAGCTGCACTGTGCCACAACACAAGTCTTTGGGATTACAACCTGGGCTTTATTAAGGCCTTCTCCATTTGCTTTCTCCATTGTGTTCAGGAATTTCTTAATGTCTCCAAAAAGGAATTGAATGTAACGAACATTCCAAGTCCTGATGAATGGTCATGTCATTCCACAGGTGCTGCCTGATCTGCTGAGTTTTTTGCAGCTTCTAGTTTGTTGATCCAGATGCCAGCTTCTACAGCCACTTGTGCCTCTGCTTTGAACGTAGTGAAACACGGAATCTGTGACAGAATGTATCTCCGGGGAATAAGGTACCTCGGGTTGGCCATTCATTGCATATTTAGCAGTTCTACTGGGTGAAAATAATACAGGCATATAATAGGTCAAATTCAAATGTACTTTTCTTTTGATGATCCCTTCCTCACCCTACATCAACCTCCAACTCTGCTACCTTTCCCCATCATTAAACTGACCCTTGCCTTGACCCTGCCTGGGACTTCTGCTCCTTACTTACCAACCGTGTATTTATTGTGTCTGCCAGCACCGACCGGTTACTATCCGTACCCGGTAGGTCCCGGGTCCCCGGCTGACACTGCCCGGGTGACGTCAGCCCCAAGCCCACGTGTCTCCCCCCCCACGCCTATACTGTATCGTGGCTGCTACGTCACGACGCCCACGCCTGCGCTGTGGCTCTCCACCCCATCATGGCGGAACAGGCGGCGAAGGCTGAGAGTGGAGGAGGCGGGGAGGGAGGAGGCCAGAAGGTGGCCGAAGCTCTGCACTTAGTGAACGGCGGCCCGTTGGAGAAGGACGACGAGGTGGCTGAGGAAAGCATCAAAAAGAAAAAGAAGAAGAAAAAGAAGGGCAAGGGTGGTAAGGCATGGCGCGGAAGGGGTGTAGGCCCTGCCGGCATGTGAGGCACTCGGAGCCGAGCGGCACTACTGTACTGCTCTGCCCTTTCCCTGATGTCGCAGTGGGCCCTGTAGCCGTAGTGTCCTTACGCTTCTGTGCCCAGTATGTGAAATCCTACCCTAGTGCACACTCACAGCACTTCCCCTCCTTCCCTCCCCCGTCTCGTCTTTTCAATCTACCCACTCTTTAAATGTGGAAGTTGCCACCGATAAAAAGCTTTACGACGTGGGAGCTCTTTTGAGAAAAGTAGGGACGTTCTTAAACAGTGTATAAGTTTAGATGGGCGGGGTGGTTGAAGGTTCGTGGTGCGTGAATATTGCCTCGGCGCAGCTGGGCCTCTTGTCTGTGTTGTAGGTATTAAGTAAAAGATGGAATAAGCTGAAAGCTCTCGTTTTTTACGCTACTGACCATTTACTGCGATTTTCAGAGTACGTCTCTGGTAAAAAGATTTATAACTAAAACCCTCTATTTCATCTAATCTTTGTCAGTTAAAATAAAATTGTAGTGTATAGGCTAGGTTGCTTTAAAGCTGACATAGTTGAGTCAATTTCATGTTCAGAAACCACGTTCAGATATGGCAGGGCCGGTTTTAAAGGCTTGCTACTTTTGAAGAGAGCTTTAAAAATGTCAATAAAGCTGAACAAAAATGAAATAATTTCTGCACATGTTGGAATTCTATAATAGAAAACAGCCAGTCGAAGTGAGTCATATGCAACAGGGTGAATAGAAAAGGCACTTGCAGTTTACACATTTATATATCTAAGTACACAATTAATCAATTACTTCTTTTACTTTCTCTTCTTATTCGAAACAGACCACTAAATACATACTACAATTTCCCTCTCCTTGTAGAAGTGGCAAGAGCAATTTTTTTGTTGCAATGGAAACTCGGGGAAGAATAAGACAGGACTTTCATAGTCTGCTGTGCTCACTTCCTTATATGGTTGGAAAATTTCAGATTCAAAAGCCAAGTTTGTGCCAGCTAGTTTACTTTCAGAGCAGGGGTGCTGTAGTTTGCTGCAATATTACAATCATTCAATTTTAAAGTGGATGTGACCCCTCCCTCTCCAAGCTTCTTCTATCATTTAATGAGATGATGGTTGTGTTGTTTACTACTCCCATTTACCCACAGTAACCTTTCATCCCAGCTTCATCAAGTGCTCTTTTACCACTGTAATAGTAATATTCCATCTCTGTTAAGAATGCCATTTTAATAGGGAATTACCAAAGATGCCTCATTTGCCTTTATCTGGGAATACACGTCTAGATTTACTTGCAAGAGAAAATATACTCTTCATATTCACCCTTCCCATGCCTCTCAATTTTGTTTCAATCATTGCCTCTCAAGTAGATGTAAGTCTTAACATACTGTAGCTTTCAAGGAAAGTGAACTACATCTCTGTTCTCTGAACTACATCTGATCTTACCTATAAAGATGGTTGTAATGAAGCTTAGTGTTTTTAATTGTATTTTCCTAGTAAGATTTTACAGTATTAATTGGAATATTGAGTGCTTTTGTTTCAGAGCATAAAATCTGCAAAGTATAAGATCGTATGAAATAAACTATAAACCAGTACATTTTTTCTGTCCTATTTCAAATTCTAAAAGGGGTTATTGTTGCTATAGATTACTGTATTTTATATGGGACATGATCTGAAATTGTAACTCACTGGAGTTCTAGTTCATTCTCATCATGGAACTGCAGTAAGCATTGAAATTTTTAAAATGGTTTACTGAAACCTGTTTCCAAACAATGAAATGTCTTAAATTTCTTCTGAAGCTTTTGGTTCTCTGTAAAGTGCCAGCATTTGCACTTGTAAGTATCAACAGGTTCAGGGCTAGATGGAAACTCCCAAACCTGATGTCAGGGTCCACTGGAGATTTCCTAGCATCATTCCGCAATTCCGCAGTGTTTTCCTTGTAAGGTTCCTCAGCTTTTGCCCTCTGCAATTTATGATCCTGCTTTTATATAAGAGAAATTTCCAAATCTCCTCAAGCTGGTAACGAAGTAGAGCATAGAGGCATATGAAATGACTGTGCTATAGATACGCATGGTGATTGGCATAGGCACAATGGGCTGAAGGGACTTCATCTATGTTGTACTATAACTAAGAAATTTGCTTTTTTTGAAGGAGGCCAAAATGAATACGAAAAGGAATCTGTGGGAGTTGATGATGCAACAAAACAGCTGGAAAAGCAGATGCTTGAAGACAAGGAGAAAGAAGAAGAAGGCGAAGAAGGCAAGTAAGCTGTGGAAGGAAAGGAACTTAACTGTGATTGCTTGTTTAATATATTACACTAAAGTGGAGCGCACCTGTTAATTTACCCAACAGAAGGAGATGGTGAAGGTGAAAGTTCCACAGCCAAGAAAAAGAAAAAGAAGAAAAAGAAGAAAGGACGTAAGTGGATTTTTGATGAATCTGACATGTTGCTGCAGCAGTACTATCAACTGGATGAGATATACATTGCACATACAGTACAAAGTCCATTTTATCTGAGCAGGCCAAGCATTTTGCTCTACTCCCTCCTTTATCTAACTTGAGAAACTCCTCTTCCCCTTTGCCTGTGTATGTGAAAAACAAAACTGCATTGGCTGCACACTTAAATTGCAGAACACTCTGCACGTCAGTCTGTGGAGAGAGAAACTGAATTAACATTTCAGGTTGAAGCAACACACAAAATGCGGGAGGAACTCAGCAGGCCGGGTAGCATCTATGGAAAAGAGTACCTATGGCCTGTTAGTTGCAGGCCACACCCTCAATTTGGCACAGATGAGTAAACTTCGCCTAGTAGCAAGCTGAATACTGGCCTGTCCCTTGCCTCTGGCCCCGACACCCTAAACATTCTTAAATTGGTCAAACAATGGCTTGTTCCTTACTCTTGGGCCTGGGCCTTGCCTCAGTTCTGACACTTTGAATCACCTCCAAGTCTGCTCTAGAAATAGCCAAAATACTAGCTAGTTCCCTGCTCTCGGGCATGGACCCTGTCACCTCAGTTTGGTCGTACACGCCGTGCTGCAACTGTCCTGCACCTTTGAGATTTCAATTCACACCACAAAAATGCCAGGTCGTACGGGCGGTTCAAAAGTTCAAGTCCAAACGGGAAGTTTGTACAATAGCGATTGGGCAATGCTTATTTACTAGAATATTGCCTGGAAATATTAAATGAGAGCTTCTCGTTGAACAGGAGTTTCTAGTGACTTCAAAACATGGTTAAAATTATGAGAATGTGTATATAGGAAAAGGACTTTATGCTGTAATCAAAAGGACTAAAACATCTTTCATCTAAGATTCTGTTTGCATCGGGGACATTATTTAGTCATAGTCATACTTTATTGATCCCGGGGGAAATTGGTTTTCGTTACAGTTGCACCATAAATAATAATAGAACCATAAATAGTTAAATAGTAATATGTAAATTATGCCAGTAAATTATGAAATAAGTCCAGGACCAGCCTATCGGCTCAGGGTGTCTGACCCTCCAAGGGAGGAGTTGTAAAGTTTGATGGCCACAGGCAGGAATGACTTCCTATGACGCTCTGTGCTGCATCTCGGTGGAATGAGTCTCTGGTTGAATGTACTCCTGTGCCCACCCAGTACATTATGTAGTGGATGGGAGACATTGACCAAGATGGCATGCAACTTAGACAGCATCCTCTTTTCAGACACCACAGTGAGAGAGTCCATTTCCATCCCCACAACATCACTGGCCTTACGAATGAGTTTGTTGTTTCTGTTGGTGTCTGCTACCCTCAGCCTGCTGCCCCAGCACACAACAGCAAACATGATAGCACTGGCCACCACAGACTTGTAGAACATCCTCAGCATCGTCTGGCAGATGTTAAAGGACCTCAGTCTCCTCAGGAAATAGAGACGGCTCTGACCCTTCTTGTAGACAGCCTCAGTGTTCTTTGACCAGTTCAGTTTATTGTCAGTTCGTATCCCCAGGTATTTGTAATCCTCCACCATGTCCACACTGACCCCCTGGATGGAAACGGGTCACCGGTACCTCAGCTGTCCTTGGGTCTACCACCAGCGTCTTAGTCTTTTTCACATTAAGCTGCAGATAATTCTGCTCACACCATGTGACAAAGTTTCCTACCGTAGCCCTGTACTCAGCCTCATCTCCCTTGCTGACGCATCCAACTATGGCAGAGTCATCCGAAAACTTCTGAAGATGACAAGACTCTGTGCAGTAGTTGAAGTCCGAGGTGTAAATGGTGAAGAGAAAGGGAGACAAGACAGTCCCCTGTGGAGCCCCAGTGCTGCTGATCACTCTGTCGGACACACAGTGTTGCAAGCACACGTACTGTGGTCTGCCAGTCAGGTAATCAAGAATCCATGATACCAGGGAAGCATCCACCTGCATCGCTGTCAGCTTCTCCCCCAGCAGAGCAGGGCGGATGGTGTTGAACGCACTGGAGGAGTCAAAAAACATGACCCTCACAGTGCTCGCTGGCTTGTCCAGGTGGGCGTAGACACGGTTCAGCAGGTAGATGATGGCATCCTCAACTCCTAGTCAGGGCTGGTAGGCGAACTGGAGGGGATCTAAGTGTGGCCTGACCATAGGCCGGAGCAGCTCCAGAACAAGTCTTTCCAGGGTCTACATGATGTGGGAGGTCAATGCCACCGGTCTGTAGTCATTGAGGCCACTGGGGCGCGGCATCTTCGGCACAGGGACGAGGCAGGACATCTTCCACAGTACAGGAACCCTCCGGAGCCTCAGGCTTAGGTTGAAGACATGGTGAAGTACTCCACATAGCTGAGGGGCACAGGCTTTGAGCACCCTGATACTGACACCATCCGGTCCTGCAGCCTTGCTTGGGTTGAGATGTTTCAGCTGTTTTCTCACCTGTTCAGCTGTGAAGCCCACCGTGGTGGTTTCGTGTGTGGAAGAGGTATAGTCATGAGAGCAGGGTGGGGGACTGTGAGGAGGGGTAGGAGGGGAGAGTGGAATATGTGTTGGTTGGGGGCCGACAACAGATGGCTCGTGGGGGATGGGCAGGGGCCACAATGTCAAATCTGTTAAAGAACAGGTTAAGTTCATTGGCCCTGTCCACTCTGCCTTCAGCTCCTCTTGCTAGTTTGCGGAAACCCAGTGATGTTCCTCATCCCCCTCCAGACCTCTGTCATGTTGTTCTGCTGGAGTTTCCACTCAGGCTTCCTCCTGTATCTGTCTTTAGCCTCCCTGACCCTGGCTTTCAGGGTCCTCTGTATTGCCCTCAGCTCCTCCCTATTTCCATCTCTAAACGCCCTCTTTTTAGCGTTCAGGATGTCCTTAATGTCCTTTGTTACCCATGGCTTGTCATTTGAATAACAAGGGACAGTTCTTGTCGGAACATTGCAGCCCACACAGAAGTTGATGTAATCAGTGATGCACTCTGTGAGCCCATCAATATCCTCTCCATGTGGCTCACAGACTGCCTGCCAGTCTGTCACCTCAAAACAACCCTGGAGCACCTCATAAGCCTCCTCCGACCATTTCCTCACTGTCCTCGAGGTTGCAGGTTTACTCTTCACCAGAGGCATGTAGCAGGGTTCTAGATGCACCAGGTTGTGATCTGACCTTCCCAGTGGGGGGGGGGGGCGTGGGGAGAGGAGCTGTATGCATCCTTAACGTTAGCGTACATCAAATGCAGAGTCCTCTCCCCTCTGGTTGTACAGCTCACATAGGGCGTGAAGTATTTAGAGGACTTTCACAGAGGAAGGCATGAGCAGAGTTTGGAACTGCAGCAAAGATGATCTGAGATTGAAGTCAATTTTAAATAGATGTTGAAAGAACTAGGAAAAAGGAGATAGAGTACTGATCCCTTGGAGGGTAGACACTGAAAGTGGCCTGTTTCAGCTAAGTATTGTTTCTGATTTGTGTCTTTTTCCACAAGAGTTGTTCCAACTTTGTAAAAAAAGGTTAAAACTAACTATCTTGTCGTAGTTAAAAGCTTGTTGAAATTCATAATTAATTTGTGATGCAGATGGACATATCTGTGGAGTTTGCTAAGCAATTCCGTTCTGGTTCATGTCAGACTAAACAGCAGATGGGCAGGTTGACAGAACCTTTCTGCTGAAGCAAAGCGAACATTTATTGTAGACAGTTAAATGCTTGCAAAAGAACCGACAGGCTCCGGGACAGCTTCTTCCACCAGGCTATCAGACTGATTAATTCATGCTGATACAATTGTATTTTTATGTTATATTGACTGTCCTGTTGTACATACTGTTTATTACAAATTACTATAAATCGCACATTTCACATTTAGACGGAGACGTAACAAAGATTTTTTTCTCCTCATGTATATGAAGGATGTAAGTAATAAAGTCAATTCAATTCAATGCTGCAGGATAGTTGCCTTGACTCTGATTAAAAATGACTGCTAAAAACCATATCTATAATCTTGGGTAAATTTTGGTAGTATAATTTGGCCAGAATTATGGTCCAAACCTATTCTGTGTCAAACCTTTCTTATCTCTCTACCTGTCATAACACTGAATTCCCAGTTTTTAACCAATTCTAAAAAGGTCACCCTTGCTTTTAAATTAACTTCTAGTTTTCCTTGGATTTCCACTCTATTTCCTGTCCAAGATTATTTCAGGTCTTGTGCAGTGCTGTCACCCAATTTCTAATTCCTTGAAGTTCTTCCTAAAACTGACATTTGTGACCGTGTTTTGATCTTACTAATTTGTCGTACTCTAGCTAGGCATCCACCTGTCTTAGGAGTACGGTGTAGTTCTGTGTCAAAGGTACTATTTAAATGTATGCTGTCAGTCTATGTTAAAATAAAATATATTTGAATTGGATGTTTTATCTCCAAAAAGATAGCATCATATTAAATGAGAAGCCCATGTTATTTAAGCTGCAGTTTTATTCTATAACCTGCTAAGTAATTCCTTGCCCTTGGTAAGATGTATAGTTAACTCACATTGCTACTTTTGTTTTCCTACAGAAAAACTGGTAGAGATGGTGAAATTACCTAAATAGATACAGTGGATTCAAGTTAATTAGGCTATTAATTAATTGGGGCATTGCTTATTTGGAACAGAAAAAGACTAATCAAATAGCTGGGATTCCCAGTTGCTTATTTGGCACACCATGCTGCTTAATTGCAACAGGAGACTTGCTGAATGGTTTCTGACTAGCATAAGGCATGTGCACTTGTGTGGATGTTAGACCATACTTAAAAGTTAAGTTTTTAAGTCGTGTCAGTTGCTTATTTTATTCAAAAAGCAGTGATTTTTGTCATTGACACTTGGCGAGAAATAAGCATCAAGACAATTCAGAACTGCTTTGCTCACTGCAGTGTCAAGCATTCAGGCTTGGAGATGCCAGAATGGCTGGCAGTGAAAATGAAATGATTGCATTACTATAAGTTAGGAACTACAAATAAATTGAAGATATCAACAATGATCTTCAAAGTTACAAGGAAAGTGAAGATTAGGAGAATGCAATCATTAACAGCTTTGTATGAAGGCAGTCCATTATCTAGATGTCTGCAGTGATTTTGTTCATTTACAGCCAATCAAAAGAATGTGCCAGTGTACACTGGCTGAATTCCTTCAATAACTATTAGGAAACTAAAACTGTACAATTTTATAGTACTGTAGTAGTATTGATTGCATTCTTATTTGTTCTGATTTTATTTAAATACATAATCAGTTACTCAGTTTGTCTTTTTTTAATACCTTTTTAACTGTCACCATAAAACTTTGGCTAATTTGGGAAGCCGTTTAATTGGGCCAAAATGTACTGGCCTGGAGTGTCCCAATTAACCAGAGTCCAATGTATTTAGAACCTGCTTAAATACACCATGGATATTGCTGAGTTTCCGGTGTGTTACTCTCATTTAGAGATTATGCACTTTTAGCCTTTGTTTCCATGTCACTGTCAACGTTGAGTCACTGTCCCTGTCAGGGGTCCCTTCCACCACTGTCACGGGTGGAAGGGGGAGTGGAAATACAAAGCAAGATGACAGAAATTTAAAATGTGAACTAAGATATTTGATGTCAAAATCAAGTTTAATATCTTGATACATAATCAAGCTACAAATTGCAATAAGTACTACAAAAAAATTAGTTCAAAAAAAAAGGGGGGAAAATAGTGAGGTAGTAGTGTTCATGAGTTCATTGTCCATTCATAATGGCGGAGAGGAAGAAGCTGAAATGTTGAGTGTGTGTGTCTTCAGGCTCCTATACCACCACCTTGATGGTAGTATTGAAAAGAGAGCCTGTCCTGGGTAATGGGGCCCTAATTATGGATGCCACGTTTTTGAGGCAAAACTTTTTGAATGTATCTTCGATACTGGAGAGGCTAGTTCCTGGGGATGGAGCTGGCTGAGTGTGCAACTTTCTGCAGCATGTGGGATGCATCTCCTGCAGAGCATAATAGATATTTGGAGCTCTCTTCTCAAAAGGCAGCTCAGGCTGAGGTTCAATTCAAAATTTTAAAGCTGAAATCAACATTTATTTGGGATTGTATGTGTGCAGAGGTAATGTAGGCATTGAAGTGACACACATTGGCTAAGATCTAACTAAATAATGGGGATGGACTTTACTATAATTCGGTGTTTGTTATAGTCACTAATCCTTGTCCTCAATGCTTTTATCAATGACAGCAAAAGTTCAGACCGATCCTCCTTCCATTCCCATTTGTGAGTTGTTTCCTTCTGGTGTATATCTTAAAGGACAGGAATGTGAATATCCACCATTACAGGATGGGTAAGTTCTTTTGCATTAGTATGTTGTATTGATTATTTCAATAGCACCACATTTTGTACTATTTTTGAAGGCCATCAGGATGGATGTTAATTAATGTATATAAGGCTTGGTTATTTACAATACTTGTGTTCTGCATTCCCAAGTTGAGTATCACTTATTATATACAATTTAATCTCCTTCAGTGTTTTCCTTACTCACCAGCCCTAAACATCTTTATAATGCGAGTTTCCTTTAAGCACCCTATTTCCAAAGAAATCTACTCTCAAATATTTGAGATTCTAGTGGTCGCTCATGCTTGGAGGTTTTGTTTTTAACCACCTAATTGTTACTGCTGTTGACATCTAATTCCCAGAACAAGAATAAAGGACATGCAAATGTAAATCCAAAATCTACTTCCTTAAAAATTTGTAAAAATAGGACGCAAGAATGCAGGTTTAAATCAGTGAAAGAAGCTCATAAAAGGACTAATTAACTCGAAAATTGATACTCAGATTCTTGCAAATGGGGAAAAAATGAATGTCACAGTGTGGTGGGGACTGTAGTACTTCTAATGGCTTATTGAATTGAATATGCCAGCTTTCATCAATATCATTCTTTTCCTCTGTGACCCTGTAGCCTAGTCTCTTGCATGCCAATCAACTTCTCCTGACTTTTCTTATCCTTCTCCTAAACAAGATGTAATTTACAGTATACTATCAAGTAGCTTGCCTTTGGGATGTGGAAAGAGCCTCGCACAGTCACAGGGTTGAATCCTAGTCCCAAGACCTGAAGCAGCAGCACTATCTGCGGTACTACTGTGCAGAGAATCAGGATGAGTGGGGATGGATTTGACTAGACAAATTACTCCTTGTGTGTAATATCTCATGCACTTGCCTCACTGTTTTAGGTAAATGCACTATGATGTACTCAGTGGTTGTCCTACCTTCTGTTCTACATCCTGAACTTCAGCTTGCAATCAGACTTCAGTCACTAGGTCACTCCAAGGACTGTCACATAATTGAGCTCATTGCTAGCTTTAATGGGATGGTGCTGGTCTCTTGGTCATCAGAACATCTATCAGTTATTGAAGATCGAAAGTAGAGTTTTCAGAAACTGAATATGTTAAGGAAATGCTTATTTTAAGATTACTCATTATGTTGAAAAATAAAGCTCCACATCCCTAAAACAATTTGTAAATATTCTGGAAACAAATTGTAAATAACTGCTTAATGACAAACACAGGGTACTGTTGTGGATACAGCAGATTCTGAGGTTGGGGGTTTTTTATGTAATTGGCAAGTAGCGTTTATTCTGGTCCTGACTGTCACTTCTCAGATAAACATTGCCCATCAAAATTTAGAGGTAGAGACACCAATCAGTCAGAAAACCACTCCAACTTATTGAACCTTTGAAACAGGTTCCTGTTTGAAGATTGAATTATTTGCCAAAATTGGGAAAGAATGTGTTGTCGAGCGGACAAATAGTCCATTTGGGTACATTATCATCGTCAGGTCTAGGTTGTTTAGACCTTCATTGTGTTTAATTGTATTTGCAGCCATGCACTGTATTTTGCTTGCAGTGGAGCAAGTATGCCATACTGTATGTACGTGAGCACATGTCACTGAGATAAACTCACGAGGCCATAAAGAGACCAAAGAGATGCTTTGGATTTGGGCAACTATATTGTAATATGGAAATTTAGTATCTGAAGTGGAGATTCTTAACATTATTTTGATGTGTTTTTCTTGCTCAGTACAGAATTAGCGTTCCACGATCTGAGAAATACATTGTATTTCTTCTGTGTTTAGAGAAATGAGGATAAGCATTAAAAATTCCAACTCATACGTGGGGCAATGAGCAGTATTCAGGAAACTTGTGTTTTGATTCGTAAGGTCTATGCAAGTATATTGGAAGCAACTTGTCTATTTTTATAAGGATTTGGAAGTTCTCTTAGATTTGCCTCTTAGTATTTCTTGACTTTGTTTTGGTGAGATTGATAACCTTTGCTCCTCTCACTTCTAACGTTAAGGCGTACTTCTGCGTGGCGCATGACTAGTGAGCAAAAGAAGGCATTAAATCAGGCCAGCGAGGAGATCTGGAATGATTTTAGACAAGCAGCTGAAGCTCACAGACAAGTTCGAAAATATGTTAGGAGCTGGCTCAAGCCGGGGATGACCATGATAGAGATCTGGTGAGTAAAATGTCATCACATATGAACTTGTTGATAAGCTGTGGGTGCAGCTAATTTGTTCAAGCAATGTGAACCTTGCTGATAAGGCTGACATGAGCTGTTCATTCCTAATTAGTCCCAAAGCTTTGGCTGCTAGACCACTAGAGAGGGTGGTGCCTTCAAATGTGAGTCTGGAGCGGGAAGCAGACCAAGAAAGGCAGACGTTTTTCAGAGACGTGTGTCTGATACTTTCATTATTACATTTAACGTATAACCTAATCATATTAGGTTGTTACAGATTTGAATTACTTAAGTTTACATATCCTGCCACTCTGGGAAGATTTGAATTTGACCCCAAAGATGTCCTTTCTTGAAGCATATTTGTGACATCTATATATTAGTTTTATGGTCATTGTTCATGGCACACAGTCAGGAGCAGCTTCTTCTCCTCTGCCATCCCTTCTAAGTGGGCATTGAACCCATGAACACCACCTCACTGCTTTTATTTGTTTTTGCACTACTTATTTCAACAGCTATTAATATTCATGATTACTGTCATTCAGTTTTATTTCTATATTTATCATGTATTGGAAAGTTAATAAATCCCACAACATGCTGCTGATATTAAATCTGGTTCTGGTTCTGATACTGGTTTGGCGCACAGATATATATAGGGTTGGTATTGTGTATGTGAAGCAATAGTTCATGCTCTGGTTATTGATTCATTAGCTTTATTACTACATTACCATGCCCTTCTGTTTCCTAAACTAAGAGCTGTCAATTTAGATTACACTTTAAATTTTGATTGAAATGATAGTGGAACAAGAAGTTAATCAGGTTGACATAAACTACGCTTGACTGGCTGTTCACTGGAAGCCGGGTTTAGGTTTCTGCAGCTGACTTTTGTTTCCATTTTGACTGGCTCTGCAAACAACATTATAAAATCATTTTATTTATTTTTAAAGTACACTTTACACTGTTATCCTTCAATTTAAATAGAAAAAAATGTCCTAAAATTCAGACAAAATTAGAACATACTAGATGAACAGTAGATTTGTTGGGCTGTTTGATCTTCTGGATAAGTCACAATATTTTTCTTTACATCTTTCAACCTGAATTTGCCGAGCTACTAGTAATTCATTGCAAAGTTGGGTAGCACATCTTTTGCAGACCAGGAGATGATATTAATGGCAAGCTTTCATTTCTACAGTGAAAAGCTTGAAGATTGCTCCCGTAAGTTGATCAAAGAGGATGGACTGAATGCTGGGTTGGCGTTTCCAACAGGCTGCTCACTGAACAACTGTGCAGCCCACTACACACCGAATGCAGGAGACCCAACTGTCCTACAGTATGATGATGTGTGCAAAATTGATTTTGGAACCCACATCAATGGTTAGTCTGGTTTTCTTGTAGCTGGACTTTCTAAAATGTTTGAGTTTCCTGCGATTTGATTTCACTAAATGCTTAATTTGACCTTTCTCTTTTACAGGCCATATTATTGACTGCGCTTTCACAGTTGCTTTTAACCCCAAATACGACAAGCTTATAGAAGCTGTTAGAGATGCCACTAATACTGGTATCAAGGTAAGTGATTTTAAAAAAAAGTTCTGTTCAACAGGTCAGGTGAGCTAGTGGTATAATAGTGTTCACATTTGAGGCTACACAGTAGTAGAGGAGTTAACATAATACTGTTAAAGTGCCGATAACTTGGGTTCAGTTCTGCCACTGTCTGTTAGGAGTATATATTATCCCCATGACTTTTTGGATTTCCTCCAGGCGCTTCAGTTTCCTCCAACATATCAAAGATGTGGGTAGTGGGTGTAATTGGGCGGCATGGGCTAGTTGGGTCGGAAGGACCTGTTACTGTACTATATGTAAATAATTTTTAAAAATCTTGTGTCCTTTGAAGAGGATTTGAGTACAGGAGCAAGGACACCTTGCTGCAGTTGTACCATCTTGCTTTGGTTTCCTTATCCGAGGAAGGATGTTCTTGCTGTGAGAAAGAGCAGTGTAGGTCTTCGAGATTAATTCCAAACATGGCAGGACTGGGAAGAGATGAGCTCTGTTAGGTCTGTAGTCATAGTCTAGCAGAACTAGAGGGATCTCATGCCATCACCGATCAGGGTTCGATTCCTGCCAGTATTTGTAAGGAGTTGGACATTCTTCCCATGACTGGGGGTTTTCTTTAGGTGCTCCGGTTTCCTGCCGTGCTCCAGGGGAATGCATGTTAGGATAGTAATTTTGTGGGCACACTGAGTTGGCACAAGAAGCGTGGCAACTTCCAGCACGATCCTCAGGCTATGTTGGTCGTTACCACAAAATAATGCATTTCACTGTGACTTATTGTACATGTGACAAAGCTAATCTTTTATCTTTTTTTAATTAATGGGTTTAAACAGATAAGATAGAGTATGTTCCCAGTGGCTGGAGAGTCAAGATCAAGGAGTCACCCAGTCCCCAGCAGGAAAGATTTATTTTCATTCAAAGGGTAATGAATCCATGGAATTCTCTATCACAGGAATTGGAGGCTATCATTATATATAGTATAGGGAGTAGATAGTTTAATTCGTGAAGGGGAAGAAATGATAAAGATGGTCAACATGATTGCACTGAATGCTGGAGCAGGTCTGATGAGCCGAATGACCTCTTTCTGTTCCTATATTTTTGTGCTGCAAATATTTTCCACAGACCAATCTTTTAAAGTCTTATCCATCAACCTACCTTGGCTTCCCTGGGGTATTCAGTTCCATTTAAATTACCTATGGCATTGCCTTGGCTATTTGATGGATTAAAGGCAGGAAATCTTCCCCTTGTCCTTCTCCATATTCCTGAGGATGTGTAGACCATGTGCAAATCCCAGAAAGGGAAAAGTCCCCTAATTTGTGGAGATAATTGGCAAGTGTCATTAGTGAACTGATGAGAAATCAAAAAGACAGTTTACAGTCTCCATTTGGAAAATAGGACCTAAGAAATAAAGGTGAAAACACACCTCCACTTGCTCTGTTGTTCATGGACAATCTTTTATTTTAGGGTTACTTTCTTGCATAATCCCTATATCCTTCAATATCAGACATTCCACAGATGTTTGAATATGAAGTAGAAACCAACTGTTAGAGGAACTTGGATGGGGGGTTAGGTTTTGAAGCTCTGTAGGGGATGGAAGGGAAGGAATTGTCAATGTTTTGGGTCAGGAGCCTGCATTAGAAAGTTCCCCACATGTCACCTGACATGTTTACTGTTTCCAGCATTTCAGATTTCTATCAGATGTGGGTCCCCTCCACCCCCCCAAATGATATCCTGTTATTGGTGGAGTTGTTATGGAATCTGGATTGTGCCAGGAATCTGCAGCCAAGCTTCTCTGAAACAGCTTGAGCCATTCAAGCATTGTATTTGATAGAAGTCTGATGCTTTCATCTGCCATTAATCTGAATGATTCTTTTATTTTAGAATGCAGGAATTGATGTTCGCCTGTGTGACATTGGGGAATCCATTCAGGAAGTCATGGAATCTTATGAAGTAGAAATTGATGGCAAAACATACCAAGGTATCGGTTAAATATATGGTTTGAGTGTAGAGTTGTGGAGAGGTAGAGCATGGAAATATATCTTTTAGCCCACTGAGTCTGTGTTGACCATCAAGTACTTTTTTTTAATACCCTGCCATTTGGTTCCTCTGATACTTCTGTTGAAGTGACTTGTTGCTGATAATAACATGCACACTCTTGACTGAAACATTGTCTTTGTTTTACTTGTGCAAAGGAGTACAGCATGGGCCCTTGTCACCCACACTGTTCTCATCTCTGAACAGAATTGGTTTATCAGTGACAGATATTGATCATTGTACATTGTATATGTTTCAATTCCTTACTCGTAAGATCAATCGCTATTTACAATAGAGGTGTTCATTCGAAACTTTGAAAAGCTAGCCAATCATATTTTGAAGTTAGTGAAGACAATAGAGCCTTAGTTTTGGGTATGTTTCACATCCTCAGTTACTTTAATCTCGTATGTCTCTGGCACCCCATTGTAAAGGGATGCTACACCTCAGAGACCTTTCTTGAGAAGTCTCACCACAAAGGTCTCACTCGCCTGGCCTGAGTGCAGATTGCTGCAGTCAGTCCAGCCTGTCTCATCTGTAGTAAGCAAAGGTATCTCCAGCATCTCATTTGACTAAAACTGCCTCAGGCTATCTATCCTTGCCTTACTGCAACTTGCACACTCCATGAACTCAGCCCCATACTCCCAGGTTCTACCATTCACCAACATGCTAATTTGTAGTGCCCAGTTATTACCAGCCCACACATTCTTGAGCTGTAGAAAGAAATGGGAGCATGTGGAAGAAATTCGCATGATCATGGAGAACCTGCATACTCCACATAGACAGGGTTTGCAATCAGGTCACTGTCTATGTTAGGCTGTTTGACTTTGATACTTTCCTTCCTTGGATTCTCCTTTTTATTTTTATATTCACTAGAAGCCCACTAACAAAGGGCTATCTGCCTGCTTCCTCCCATTCTGCAAGGATTCCATTTCATTCTCCTGTTTCCCAATCTCTTGTTTCTCTCTGCTGCCTTCTTCCAATGTCTTTCTCCTCAACATTAGATTCCATCTGCTGAGGTTGTCAAGGCTGCAAACTCCATTTGCTGCTCTTCTCATCTTGTCTTCTCATCCTGCTCTCAGAACTATAGTAGTTCATATTTGCCTTCCATCGCAACAGAATTCGGCAGTTGCCAACATCTTCAATGTGATGTCTTCCCCATCCTCCTCTCCCTCGTTACAAAACTGTTTCTCCAGGATGGTTTGATCCACTCTTCCATTTCCCATGGGACCTTCACATGAAACTTCAAAGTATGCAGGTGAATGTGGAACTTGTTGCCACAGAAGGCTGTTGGTGGCAAAATCATTGGGTGTATTTAAGCTAGAGATTGATAGGTTCTTGATTGGTAAAGGAATTAAGGGTTACGAGGAGAAGGCAACTGATCAGAGTTTTTAAAAAGCTCATTAAAAATTAATGATTGAATAATAGAAAACATAGAAAATAGGTGCAGGAGTAGGCCATTCGGCCCTTCAAGCCTGCACCGCCATTTATTATGATCATGGCTGATCATCAAACTCAGAACCCTGCCCGAGCCTTCCCTCCATACCCACTGATCCCCGTGGCCACAAGGGCCATATCTAACTCCCTCTTAAATATAGCTAATGAACTGGCCTCAACTGTTTCCTGTGGCAGAGAATTCCACAGATTCACCACTCTCTGTGTGAAGAAGTTTTTCCTAATCTCGGCCCTAAAAGGCTTCCCCTTTATCCTCAAACTGTGACCCCTCGTTCTGGACTTCCCCAACATCGGGAACAATCTTCCTGCATCTAGCCTGTCCAATCCCTTTAGGATTTTATACGTTTCAATCAGATCCCCCCCTCAATCTTCTAAATTCCAACGAGTACAAGCCCAGTTCATCCAGTCTTTCTTCATATGAAAGTCCTGCCATCCCAGGAATCAATCTGGTGAACCTTCTTTGTACTCCCTCTATGGCAAGGATGTCTTTCCTCAGATTAGGGGACCAAAACTGCACACAATACTCCAGGTGTGGTCTCACCAAGGCCTTGTACAACTGCAGTAGTACCTCCCTGCTCCTGTACTCGAATCCTCTCGCTATAAATGCCAGCACACCATTCGCCTTTTTCACCGCCTGCTGTACCTGCATGCCCACTTTCAATGACTGGTGTATAATGACACCCAGGTCTCGTTGCACCTCCCCTTTTCCTAATCGGCCACCATTCAGATAATCTGTTTTCCTATTTTTGCCACCAAAGTGGATAAATTCACATTTATCCACATTAAATTGCATCTGCCATGAATTTGCCCAGTCACCCAACCTATCCAAGTCACTCTGCATCCTCTTAGCATTCTCCTAACAGCTAACACTGCCACCCAGCTTCGTGTCATCCGCAAACTTGGAGATGCTGCATTTAATTCCCTCATCCAAGTCATTAATATATATTGTAAACAACTGGGGTCCCAGCACTGAGCCTTGCGGTACCCCACTAGTCACTGCCTGCCATTCTGAAAAGGTCCCGTTTATTTCCACTCTTTGCTTCCTGTCTGCTAACCAATTCTCTATCCACATCAATACCGTGTGCTTTAAGTTTGCACACTAATCTCCTGTGTGGGACCTTGTCAAAAGCCTTTTGAAAATCCAAATATACCACATCCACTGGTTCTCCCCTATCCACTCTACTAGTTACATCCTCAAAAAATTCTATGAGATTCGTCAGACATGATTTTCCTTTCACAAATCCACGCTGACTTTGTCCGATGATTTCACCGCAGACTCGATGGACTGAATGGCAGATTTCTGCTCCAATATATTATGGTCATACCATCTTAATAGGTCATCTACCCACTGGCCTTTTTCTCTTAAAACATCGTCACCTGCCTTCTAGCCTACCTTCATCAATTTTCTCTCACTCCTCCTGTCCCCACAGCACCAAATGTATCTTTTTTTTCTCTACATCATTATACCTATTTCTCTCAAATTATTCCCAGATCTCGTGAAAGGTCACCAACCTGAAATGTTAATGCTGTTCTTCTCTTCACAGATGCTTCCTGACGTGCTGATTTCCAGCATCTTGGTTTTAGTTATGTTAAATTGGCTGAGTATTTAGAATAGCATAGGAACCCTTTTTCCCACCATCTAATTGGTGGCATTGAGGCAAGTTGAATCCTTCAACTATACTAGAGCAGGTGTCAACCCATGGGATCGTACTTCAGCAACTCTGAGCTCCTCTCAGTGTTTTGAATTGTTCTTAATGTTTGGCTAATATATTGTTTTCAAAGGTGTATCGCATTACCCTTGCAAAGATTTTGTACTTTAGACCGTCATCTTCTATGAAGTTCATTCTCACTTTTTTTTTTATCTTAACAGTAAAACCAATCCGCAACCTAAATGGACATTCTATTGGACAATACAGAATACATGCAGGGAAAACAGTTCCAATTGTCAAAGGTGGTGAAGCAACCAGAATGGAGGTGAAGTTCAAGTTTATTCTTCATTCATTTTCTCAGCGTACTAGATTAAGTTGGTAATCATCTGATAAGTTACCCCCATTACACCTTAAGGTTATTTTATTTCTAGGCAAGTGGGCTTAAGAACCCTGCAGAACAATCCAACCCATGTATTGGTGGGCAGCCTGGAGTTATGGTACCAGCTGCTGGAACAGGCCGTCGGGGAAAAAATGTGATTTTTCATTGAAAAGTGAAATGGGATGTTCCGTTGAAATGAGTTGTGGGTTGAATAGTCTCTGGCAGGAGACTTTGGTTTTGGAGTGAAACTGGCACTGTTGCTTTTTTGTTACTTTGGCTCGAAACCCCCCAAAACCCTCCCAGCAATAACAGATTAATAAGGGTTGGATGAAAAATCAAAAGAAAGAACTATTTCAGTAGAAGACAGTACTAGGAAACTGATAGGGTTGAAGGTAAATAAATCCTTGGGACCAGTGGATTGAAGTCCTGGGTTCTAATGAAAGTGACTGCAACCATGGTTATCATTTGTCAAGATTCCCTAGTTCTGAAGTCAGAGGATTTACAAATATAAGAACTGCAAATACGAAAGCATTGTTTAAGAAGGTAGGAAACTATAGCCTAATGTCTGTCATTGTGAGAATCATGGAAACCATTATTAAGGCATTGCAGGTAGTTCAGCTATAATGCGCATTTCCATAATGTGAATTTGTTATGTGATTGATGGGTTAGGAAGCTCTACTTGAATCACACAGGCTGCATTGATTATAGTGCTATTGGGAAAACCTGTTTAAATCTGTCCTTTACTACAACCTATAATGCTACTTTCCATAATGTGGTGTTTCTTAGGAGTGTACCTGTTTTGTCACAGTTGAGCTATCTGTACAAGAAAGTCATGGACAGTTAAGCAGAGCCAGCATTAAATACCAAGAAATCAACATGTATAGGTTTAGAATGTTAGTATTTATCTTTAAATAACAACTTAATCATTGGTAAAGCTCTTTTTAAAAAAAAAAGGTATTTAAGCTTCATACAGGTATCACCTGATAGTTTCTTTGGGTTATCACTCACGGGCAACCTCAAAGTGTTCCTTGACTGCCATAAGAATTTGAATGAATTTCATCTATTTTGCCAAATTAATACCAATTCTTTTTGTAAGAATGGCATTAGAGGGGTGCATAAGGGTGCACAGCTTGCTCTGTTTCCAGGTTTACTGGGAGACATGGGTATTTTAAGAAAACACCAGCTCAAAGTTACTTATATGAGACAGAACCCCATGCCTTCTCGGGTATCACATGGACTGAAGCATATTGCTGGAAAAGGCTGCTTCCCCACACAAAGACTGTTAGATTCTACTGCCACATTATAGCAAGGGACCAAGTGTGTTGGTGAGCGGGCAGAAGAACTCCCACCTAAAATGCCCATAAACTGATGGTTCAAGACATGTAAATAGACATCAAGGGGAGAAGAAAACCAGAGGACATGGGTTAAGGGTGAGGGGGGAAAAGTTTAAAGGGAACATTAGGGGGGGCTTCTTCACACAGAGAGTGGTGGGAATATGGTATGAGCTGCCAGACGAGGTGGTAAATGCGGGTTCTTTTTTAACATTTAAGAATAAATTGGACAGATACATGGATGGGAGGTGTATGGAGGGATATGGTCCGTGTGCAGGTCAGTGGGACTAGGCAGAAAATGGTTCGGCACAGCCAAGAAGGGCCAAAAAGCCTGTTTCTGTGCTGTAGTTTCTATGGTTTTCTAAATTGAAATAAGTAATGTCCACATGGTTGGGATTCATACATTCATGTGGGGTGTTGGAGAAACCCTGTAGGTTCTAATCTAGGGGTGTTGGGGAAGCAACATAAAAACAAGTCCACCTTTAGTGTGTGTTTGTGACGGGAAAAGAAGGCAGACACAGACTGTTCTACTTGCTGTCTATTTACTGTACTTACAGAAGTGATTCAGGGTAACTAAATCCGAGGGAGTAATCCAATACCCAAAATCGACAATACGAAAACACAGGTCAACACCGAGACTACAAGTCTGTTAATACAGAAACTAGTGCGATTCTTGAACTGTTGATTCTCTCCAGCAGCACTCTCTTTTGCTTCCGGGATGCCGGCTTCTTTAAATTACGCTCTCCAAATTGCGAATGAAGCACTCCTGACCAGGAGGCAGGTCCAGCAGTGCTCTAAATTGAGATTTATGGCGGCTCGGCAGGAAAGCTGGACAGAGAGAGAAAGAGAACAGAAAAAACATGGCTGTGCAGTGTGCACACACGTAACTTGGTGAGAGTTGTCATTTGACTGTAGTCATTGAGATTTAAATTTTAGATATCTTATGTTTTTATTCACTTAGGAAGGAGAAGTATATGCAATAGAGACATTTGGGAGCACAGGGAAAGGAGTTGTTCACGATGACATGGACTGTTCACATTATATGAAGAACTTTGATGTTGGCCATGTACCAATAAGGTAAATCTGTTAATCAGAATCGGTTTTAATATCACCAGCATATGTCATGAAATTTAATGTTCGGCAGCAGTAATCCATTAGAATACATAAAAGCTGTGAATTACAGTAAGTAAATATACTGTATATAGATATCACTCCTTGAAGGTATTCTGGATGCTGGGGAGGCCAGTACTTACGATGGAACTTCATGCAACTTATTTTGATCTTGTACATTGCCCCCCCCCCCCCCCCCCCCCCCCCCCCGGGCCATGCAGCCAGTTAAGATGTTCTCCACGGTTAATCTGTAGAAATTTGCATACTTAAACTCCTCATGAAATATAGCTGCTCTCTTGCCTTCTTTGTAATTGCATTGATATGTTGGGCCCAGGATAGACCCTTAGAGATGAACTTGAAATTGTTCACTCTTTCAATTTCCGACCCCTCTAAGGACCTGCGCGTGTTCACTCGTATTACCCTTTCTGAAGTCCACAATCAATTCTTTGGTCTTGGTGACATTGAGTGCAAGGTTTTTGCTGTGACATCCTGTACATCTTTTCATCTCCATCTGAAATTCTACCGATAATAGTTGTGTCGTCAGCAACTTTATAGATAGCATTTGAGCTATGCCTAGCCACACAGCCATGGGTGTAGAGGGAGTACAGCAGTGGGCTAAGCACACACCCCTAAGGTGCACCAGTGTTGATTATCTGAGGTGGAGATGTTATTTTGGATTTGCACAGACTGTTCTTCCATTGAGGAAGTCAAGGATCCAGTTGCAGAGGGAGGTAGAGGCCAGGTTTTGGAGCTTTTTGATCAGACCTGTAGGAATGATTGTATTAAATACTGAGCTGTAGTCAATAGACAGCAGCCTGACGTAAGTATTAGTGTTGTCCAGGTGAACCAAGGCTGTATGAAGAGCCAATGAGGTCGCATCTGCTGTACCGTGGCAATAGGCAAATTGCAATGGTTCCAGGTCCTTGCTGAGAAGGGAGTTCATTCTAGCCATAACCAACTTGTCAAAGCCATCACTGTAGATGTGAGTGCTACTGCACGATAGTGTTGAGGCAGCTCGCCCTGCTGCTCGTAGGCACAGGTACGATTGTTGCCCTTTTGAAGCAGGTGGGAACTTCCAACAGTAGCAATGAGAGATTGAAAATGTCTTTGGGCATATTTGCCATTTGTTTGGCACAGGTTTTCAAAGCCCTACCAGGTACCCCACCGAGGCCTGTCACCTTGCGAGCTCACTCTCTCGAAAGACGATCTGACATTGTCCTACGAGACAGTGATCACAGGTTCACTGTTTATTGCAGGGATCCTCAGCTGTTAAATTTTGGTGTTGACAGACAAAATTAATTGCTGACCATGGTTAATTGACTTCCAAAAACAAAATCTTTGTATCCCATGGAACTGTAATTACATGTCAGGCCATTGACATTTATCTTAAGTCTTCCATTTTTCTGTTGGATCGTTTAGAAATGACCTACTAATGTTGGCTGTGCAGTAATAATCAACTGGTGATTTATCATTAAATATTAAAAGTATGAGCGTGTTCATCTGATTTGATTTATACTGATTTGATTTATAAACCAAAGAATCTATTTTTCAGTTGCAGAGCGGTCCAGCACAATTTGCTCAAAATTGGTCAGTCACTGCAAATGACTGGAATGTTAAGCATCCAGGTTGACCTCCAGCTTCTATCCACTCCAGCTGACAGTGGCTGAGACCAATGAATTAATCACTTTTGAATTTTCCAATAATTATATACTTCATTGGGCTTTGGAAGGGGCTGTTAATAAGGTGCAAGAGCATGGGTGAAAGCTAATAAGTTCATCCATGTTATTACAATTGTGGTTGTTAGATAATTTTGTATTATCACAAATAATGAACTGAAAGTTATCACAGTTCAACACAAATCTCAATGTAAAAAATATGCTTGAAAAAAATTTCAGAAATCCCCGATAACGTTGGTTTTATGGCAGCTTAATTTTCAGCAAGATAGGAATTTAAGTGGAAATTTTGGGGCTGAATGAATAACAGTATTAAAACTAGTCTATTTGCACCTATATCTCAGACTGTGCTGTAGAGAGAAAGCTTTGAATTTGACAGTGAAGAGTTTGAAGTGCTGGCTGATGATCTCTGCTGTTAATTTGTTACTGAATGACTTACAGCTTGATGGTGAACAATTGCTTCAGTTTTGTCCAGTGATTCTGAATTGATTTGACAAACTTGCAAATTAAGCAAATTATTCAGAATTGTTTGTTTTTTGTTGTTCAGACTTCCACGAGCAAAGCATCTCCTGAATGTTATCAATGAGAACTTTGGGACACTTGCCTTTTGCCGTCGATGGCTAGACCGTTTGGGTGAGAGCAAATACCTCATGGCCTTGAAGAACCTGTGTGATCTGGGGATAGTAGATCCATACCCTCCACTGTGCGACATCAAAGGCTCGTACACAGCACAGTTTGAACACACAATCTTGCTTCGCCCAACGTGTAAAGAAGTCGTGAGCCGTGGGGACGATTATTGACCATGAACATCACCTGGCTTTGTTGTGCTGAGAGGCTGTGTGAATGGTTTCACCTTCAAAGTTCTCCCACCTCTTTGTTTTAGTAATGGACTGGGTGTTTGCCATGTTTTAGAGAGGGTGGCAATAGGGAGAAGGAGCAGCTTGTATTTCCACCCATCACACAAATTTTTAATAAAACATTTCTGATGTCTAGGAACTTTGTTATATTGATGGGATCTTCTCCTTAACACTGATGGATTAATAGAATGCAATTGAAATACAGGCATTGGAGCAGAATATGATATCTCCCCCATTAAACTGTCTGCTGCTAGAATGATTAAAACTGTAATTTGGTACTGGCATTTCAGGAGAGTGGGATGCTGCTTGCTGTAGAATCTCAACTCTAGCAGAGAGTTCTACTAATATTTCCCAGAGGCTGTTATAATATAATTTAACTGTTGTGTCAGTACCTGCACACTCAATTGTCTTCTAAATTTCCTGGCAAAGAATTTAATAAAAATAAAGATTAACTTCCATAGTGAGTGACATTTGCCGGCTTAACATCTTATGTGGAAGGTGAAGTGACCCAGATAAAGAAACAGAGCAACTTAGTTTTGTCATTGATCATTTATTTTTAATAAACATTTGTTCAACTGCCCTAAGACAAATCATGACCTCGGGCTGGATTGGCACCACCTATCAAATTCACAACCTGTTCATGCGGCACAAGAGATTTGTAACTCACCAGTCCAATTCCTATTAACTTGAAGAAGTTTAGCTCGTCATTTCACTCTTACTGACTCAAGGCTGGGTTTGGACTGTAGTGCCATGGCCAAGGCTCCAGACCACTGAGAATGGTCAAATCTAATGCTTTGAGTTGGATATAATGTAGTTACGAAGTACTGAGAGTTTGATATTTATAAGCACTAGCTCAATTAAAATCAAACTGCCCTAACACTTAAGCAACACAATGTTGGAGGAAGTCAGCAGCATCTATGGAGGGAAATAAACAGTTGGTGTTTTGTGCTGAGCCCTTTCATCAGAACTAGAGTCCTGATGAAAGGTCATGGCCCAAAACATCAACTGTTTTTTTCCCTCCATAGATGCTGTCTGACTTGTTGAGCTCTTATAGTTTGTATGTGTTGTTTAAGATTTCCAGCATCTGCAGAATTTCATTTGTGTCTAATTTTCCAGAGTGGATTGTGTGAGCTTTGACAACTTGTAGAGAAAATAGCCATCAGGTCTTCTACAGATCGGTGGCAAATTGCAGTCTGCACTTGGAAGTCTAACTAAATGGTGTAAGTGAAGTAAAAGAACAGATTTACCTTGTAGCTTTCGTGCACTTAATCTTTTATTGGACTTTTGTGTTACAAATAGTGCATTAATATGTGGAAATTAAAAGATTGCATTTTGTTCATTATCTTTCGGACCTATCCCAGCAGCTGCTCAATTAGATAGTGGACTCTAATTTAGAAGACAAAGTTCAAGCCTTTCCTCAGGGAACTCAGAATATAAACCACACGTCATGCTGTTTAGGGTGGATAATTGTTAGTGGATTGCCTCATTGAGAACAATATGGAAGCATTTAAGATGGTAGGAATTTTGTGTGGTTTTAGTCTCATATAAGTATGGATGTACTTTATTGAAAGTGCTGAACATAGAACCTAACAACATAGTTGGCCCACAATGTTGTGTCAACCTTTTAAATTAAAGATCAATCTAAGCCTTCCATTTTTTATCATCGTGCCTGCCTCTGGTCCCTGAACTTCCCTCCAATCACCCCAAAATTATGCCTTCTCCTTTTAGCCATTTCACCCTGGCTTTCCACTCAATCTATGCCTCTTATCATCTTATACACCTCTATCAAGTTATCTCTCATTCTCCTTTGCTCCAAAGAGAAAAGCCCAAGCTAACTCGACCTTTTCCCCAAAAGGCATGCTCCCTAATCCAGGCAACATTCTGGTAAATTTTTGCATCCTCAGTAAAACTTCACATCCTTTCTATAATGAAACAATCAGAAGTGTACCCAATCCTCTCAAGTGTTGACTAACCAGGGTTTTATAGATTTGCAACATTTCCTCATGACTCTAACTCGATCTCCCAACTAATGAAGATCAACAAACCATATATCCTATCAACTTGCGTGACAACTTTAAGGAATCTATGGCCGTGGATCACCTGTTCCTCCACACTGTCAGGAGTCCTGCCATTAACCCTGCATTTTGCCTTCAAATTTGACTTTACAAAGTTAATCACTTCATACTTTTCCCAGGTTGAACTGCCACTTCTCAGCCCACCTCTGCATCCTGTAAATGTCCTCATCCAATTCATTTATAAAGACCAGAGTTGGGTGGGGGCAAGGTCCCAGAACAGCCCTGGGGACAATATTTCAGCAGAATATACTCCAACTACTACCACCCTCTGCATTCTATATGCATACCAATTCCGTATCCACCTAGCCAAGTTTCTCTGGAACCCAGGCTTCATTTATCCTTGCAAGTGGAACACGTGCTACACCTACCCCTACACCACCTCCTACCATTCAGGGCCCCAAACAGTCCCTCCAGGTGAGGCTCCCAGTGTATATCAGTGAGACCCAACATTGATTAGGAGATTGCTTTGCCGAGCACCTACAGAGGTCTGACAGAAAAAGCAGTACCTTCCAGTGGGTTCTGCATATGAATTCATCAGCAATACTGGAGGTCTCCCTGCTTTCCCATACTGGAGGTCTCCCTGCTTTCCCACATCCTGCAAGAGGACCATTCAATTACTCTGCCTAGCATCCTTACTGTAAAATTGCCTTCACCCAAATAAGTACTTTCCCACACCATCTACTTCTATTCCCCCCAGGCAACAAGTTTATGGTCACTATCTTTGAAATGCTCAGCCACTGAGAGACCTGACAGCTTTCATTGCCTAGTACCATATTCAGTATGGCCTCTCCTTTAGTCAGCTTGTCTACATATTGAGTTGGGAACTCTTTCTGGACGCCTAAAAATTCCATCCAATCTAAACTTTTTGCATTAAGCAGGTACCAATCGATATTAGAGAAGTTGAAGTCACACATGACAACAACTTATTTTTGCACCTTTCCAAAATTTACCTCCCGATCTGTGCCTCTGGGGTAGTCAACAGAATATTCCCAATGAAGTGATAGCTCCCTTCCTGTTTCTGATTTCCACCCACACTCATACAGTAGACAAGCCCTCCATGATGTCCTCCCTTTCTGCAGTTGTGATGTTATCTGATCAGCAATACCACCTCCCCACCTCTTTTACCTCTTGTCCTGTTCCTTTTGAAACATCTGAACCCCAGAACTTTCAGCAATCATTCCTGCTCCACATACTTGCCTCCAATCACCTTAAAATTATGCCTCCTCTTATTAGCCTTTTCTGCCCTAGGAAAAATTTCTCTGGCTACCCTCTTGTTCCATGCCTCTTAATCACCTTGAACCCCCATATCAAGTCACCTCTCCTCTTCTCCAAAGCAAAAGACCCCAGCTCGCTCATAACCTGGATTTCAAAATTTCAGATCATATGCACCAGGGATTTATAACCACAAAATTATCGAGATTTGTGCTGAAATCTGTTGCCTTGCAGTTAAATATGGGTAGCTATCATGTTGATGCAATAATATTTGCATCATTCTTGAGTATTAATAGAGTTCTCTTCCCGAGGAAACTGCCATCGTTTTTAACCAAATGGCTCTAGCCAGATTGTATGCATGATCACATTTTGTTCAACTCACATTTTCATAGTTGCTGTATTGAAAACGTTGAGTATTGTGCAGAACCACAGTGGCCTGAAGCTGGAGAGGTAATAAACTGAATTTAGTTATGGTCAGGCAACTCCATGCACATAAATATTCTCCTGGTCCACTAGCTACGGTTCCAGTTTCTCTTCCTGGCTCACTCAGGTTGACTTTTGTTGGTAACCTCACATCATTTAATTTGGGGGTGTGGCACTGTTGCTCAGAGATAGTGTCACGGCTGCAGAATAGGAGGAGTCGTGGAGGGATTGTCTACGGAGTCTCTGTGGGTGGAAGTTAGGAACAGGAAGGGGTCAATAACTCTACTGGGTGTTTTTTTATAGACGACCCCATAGTAACAGGGACAGTGAAGAGCTGATAGGGAAACAGATTCTGAAAAGGTGTAATAACAGCAGGGTTGTCACGGTGGGAGACTTTAATTTCCTAAATATCGATTGGCATCTCCCGAGAGTGAGGGGTTTAGATGGGGTAGAGTTTGTTAGGTGTGTTCAGTAAGGTTTTTTGACACAATATGTAGATAAGCCTACAAGAGGAGAGGCTGTACTTGATCTGGTATTGGGAAATGAACTTGGTCAGGTGTCAGATCTCTCAGTGGGAGAGCATTTTGGAGATAGTGATCACAATTCTATCTACAATAGCATTGGAGAGGGATAGGAACAGACAATTTAGAAAAGCATTTAATTGGAGTAAGGGGAAATATGAGGCTATCAGGCAGAAATTTGGAAGCATAAATTGGGATCAGATGTTCTTAGGGGAATGTACAGAAGAAATGTGGCAAATGTTCAGGGGATATTTGTGTGGAGTTCTGCTTAGGTACGTTCCAATGAGACAGGGAAAGGATGGTAGGATACAGGCACAGTGGCGTACTAAGGCTGTTGTAAATCTAGTCCAGAAGAAAAGAAAAAAGCTTAACCAAAGGTTCAAAGAACTAGGTTATGACAGAGATCTGGAAGATTATCAGGCTCGCAGGAAGGAGCTTAAGAATGAAATTAGGAGAGCCAGAAGGGGCCATGAGAAGGCCTTGGTGGATAGGATTAAGGAAAAGCCCAAGGCATTCTACAAGTATGTGAAGAGCAAGAGGATAAGACGTGAGAGAATAGGACCAATCAAGTGTGACAGTGGAAAAGTGTATGGAACCAGAGGAGATAGCAGAGGTATTTAATGAATACTTTGCTTCAGTATTCACCATGGAAAAAATCTTGGCAATTGTAGGGATGACTTACAGTGGACTGAAAAACTTGAGCATGTTGATATTAAGAAAGAGGATGTGCTGTTGCTTTTGGAAAGCATCAAGTTGGATATGTCACCGGTACCGGATGAGATGCACCCCAGGCTACTGTGGGAGGTGAGGGAGGAGATTGTTGAGCCTCTGGCGATGATCTTTACATCATCAATGGGGACAGAAGCGGTTCCGGAGGATTGGAGGGTTACGGATGTTATTCCCTTATTCAAGAAAGAGTAGAGATAGCCCAGGAAATTATAGACCAGTGAGTCTTACTTCAGTGGTTGGTAAGTTGATGGAGAAGATCCTGAGAGGCAGGATTTATGAACATTTGGAGAGGAATAATATGATTAGGAATAGTCAGAGTGGCTTTGTCAAAGGCAGGTCATGCCTTACAAGCCTGATTGATTTTTTTTGAGAATGTGACTAAACCCATTGATGAAGGTAGAGCAGTAGGTGTAGTTATGGATTTCATCAAGGCATATGATAAGGTACCCCATGCAAGGCTTATTGAGAAAGTAAGGAGACATGGGATCCAAGGGGACATTGCCTTGTGGATCCAGAATTGGCTTGCCCACAGAAGGTGAAGTGTGGTTGTAGATAGGTTATATTTTGCATGGAGGTCGGTGACCAGTGTTGTGTCTCAGGGATCTGTTCTGGGACCCTTACTCTTAGTGATTTTTATAAATGACCTGGATGAGGAAATGGAGGGATAGGTTAGTAAATTTGCTGATGACACAAAGGTTGGAGGTGTTGTGGATAGTGTATAGGGCTATCTGAGGTTACAGCAGGACATTGATAGGATGCAAAACTGGGCTGAGAAGTGGCAGATGGAGTTCAACCCAGATAAGTGTGAGGTGGTTAATTTTGGTAGGTCAAGTAGGATGGCAGAATATAGTATTAATGGCAAGACACTTGGCAGTGTGGGGATCAGAGGGATCTTGGGGTCCGAGTCCGTAGGACGCTCAAAGTAGCTGTGCAGGTTGACTCTGTGGCTAAGAATGCATATGGTGCATTGGCCCTCATCAATTGTGGGATTGAGTTTAGGAGCCAAGAGGTAATGTTGCAGTTATACAGGACCCTGGTCAGACCCCACTTGGAGTACTGTGCTCAGTTCTGGTCAGCTCACTATAGGGATGATGTGGAAACCATGGAAAGGGTGCAGAGGAGATTTACAAGGATATTGCCTGGATTGGGGAGCATGTCTTATGAGAATAGGTTGAGTGAACTTGGCCTTTTCTCCTTGGAGAGATGGAGGATGAGAGGTGACCTGATAAAGGTGTATAAGATGATGAGAGGCATTGATCATGTGGATAGTCAGAGGCTTTTTCCCAGGGCTGAAATGACTAGCATGAGAGGACACAGTTTTAAGGTGCTTGGAAGTAGGTACAGAGGAGATGTCGGATAAGTTTTTTTACGCAGAGTGGAGAGTGTGTTGAATTGGCTGCCGGTGACGGTAGCGGAGGCGAATACGATAAGGTCTTTTAAGAGAATCCTGGACATGTACATGGAGCTTGGAAAAATAGAGGGCTATGGATAACCCTTGTTAATTTCTAAGGTAGGGACATGTTCGGCACAGCTTTGTGGGCTGAAGGGCCTGTATCGTGCTGTAGGTTTTCTATGTACACCTTCATCTACACCATATGTGAATGTTCACACTGTCATCTACAGCCTGGGTGTTCATGGAAGCTTTCTACTTGTAGAGCTGAGTCAAACATTTATTAATAGAGAACTTGTATGTAGTATATTACAGATGCTCATGTAAAATAATTGTACACCTTCAGCTGACATTGAGGATGGAGGTTCCAGAACTCTAGCTGATGTTCATTTGTTTTATTTTTAAACTCCACACACACCACCACACATTCTTCAGCAGCAAACATCACCAAAGGGATTTGATTCCATGTTCTGTTGCCAGTTTACACCTTAATTAGTCCACCTGTGAACAACTTCAGCTATTCACTGCACCAGTAAAATGACTGCAATTGTTGGGTTCTACATGGTCTCACAGAGTGCTGAACAAATTTCTAGCACATCAAACTTTCCCCCAGAGATAATCATAAATGCTCTCACATCTTAACTATCTGGTTCTCTATCCTCTGGAAGTGCATGTTTCTTTTGAAAATCACCCCTTTTACAAAAGTTAGTTTTGCTTTCCTTTACTGTTTACATTTTAAAATGGTACAGTTCTTAGATGGTATGTCTTTGTGGTTAGAGATCTTTTAAATCAGGGGTTTCCAACTTGGGGTCCATGGACACCTAGCTTAATGGTCTATGACATCAAAATAACAGTATAGTGAAGAATCCCACGCACCCCTCACAAACTCTTCTCCCTCCTGCCATCTGGCAAAAGGTACCAAAGTATTCAGGCTCTCACAACCAGGCTGTGCAACAGTTTCTTCCTCCAAGCCATCAGACTCCTCAATACTCAGAGTCTAGACTGACATCTACATCATTTATTATTATATTGTAATTTGTCCTCTACTGTGCCTATTGTCTTGTTTATTAATTATTGTATGCCCTGCACTGTTTTGTGCACTTTATGTAGTCCTGTGCAGGTCTGTAGTCTAGTGTAGCCTTGTGTTGTCTCACATAGTCTAGTGTAGTTTTGTGTTGTTTCATGTAGCACCACGGTCCTGGAGGAACATTGTTTCATTTTTACTGTGTACTGTACCAGCAGTTTATGGTCGAAATGACAATAAACTTGACTTGACTAATGCAAATGTGGGGATGACTTCAAGCAGTCTGAAACACAAGTTTATAGACATTAAGAAAGAGGATGTGCTGGAGCTTTTGAAAGGTAAGATAAGTCGCCGGGCCCAGACGAGATATACCCCAGGCTACTGTGGGAAGCAAGGTAGGAGATTGTTAAGCCTCTGGGCATCATCCATAGGGACAGGAGAAGTACCAGAGGATTGGAAGGTTGCAAATGTTGTTTCCCTTGTTCAAGAAAGGAAGTTGAGATATCTCAGGAAATTGTAGACCACTGAATCTTTCTTCAGTGGTGGGCAAGTTGTTGTTGAAGATCCTGAGGCAGGACTTATGAGCATTTGGAGAGGCATCATCTGATTAGGGATAGTCAGCATAGCTTTGTCAAGGGCAGGTTGTGCCTTCTGAACCTGATTGAATTCTTTGAGGATGTAACAAAACAAATTATTGAAGGCAGAGCAGTGGCTGTAGTGTATATGGATTTCAGTAAAGCATTTAATAAGGTTCCCCATGCAAGGCTCATTCAGAAAGTAATAAGACATGGGATCCAAGGAGACATTGCTTTGTGGATCCAGAATTGGTTTGACCACAGAAGGCAAAGGATGGTTGTAGATGGTTCATATCCTGCATGGAGGACAGTGATCAGTGGTGTTCAGCAGGGATCCTTCCTCTTTGTGATTTTTATAAATGACTTGGATGTGGAAGTAGAAGGGTAGGTTAGTAAATTTGCTGATGACACAAAAGTTGGGGGAGTTCTGGAAAGTCTGGAGAATTGTCAGAGGTTACAGAGGACATTGACAGGTTGCAGAACTGGGCTGAGAAGTGGCAGATGGAGTTCAACCCAGATAATAATTGTGGTTCATTTCAGTAAGTCAAATTTGAAGACAATATAATATTAATGGTAAGACTCTTGGCGGTGTGGAGGATCAGAGAGATCTTAGGTCACTCAAAGCTGCTGCACAGGTTGACGGTGTTGTTAAGAGGGTGTATGGTGTGTTGGCCTCAATCAACTGTGGGATTGAGTTCAAGAGCCATGAGGTAATGTTACAGCTATGCAAGACCCCACTTGGAGTACTGTGTTCAGTTCTGGTCACCTCACTGCAGTACGGATGTGGATACTACAGAGAGTGCAGAGGAGATTTATAAGGATTGGCAAGCATGCCTTATGAGAATAGTTGAATGACCTTGGTCTTTTCTTCTTGGAGCAACGGAGGATGACAGGTGACGTGATAGAGGTGTACAACATGATGAGAGGCATTGATTGCGTGGAGAGCCAGAGGCTTTTTCCCAAGGCTGATATGGCTAACAAAAGGAGGCATAGTTTTAAGGTGCTTGGAAGTAGGTACAGGGAGGATGTCAGAGGCAAGTTTTCCACAGGGAGTGGTGGGTGCGTGGAATGCACTGCCAGCAAAGGTGGTAGAGGCGGATACAATAGGGTCTTTTAAGAGACTCTTAGATAGGTATATGGAGCTTAGAAAAATAGAGGGCTACATGGTGGGGAAATTCTAGGCAGGTTCTAGAATGGATTATGTGGTCAGCACAACATTGTGGGCTGAAGGGCCAGTAATGTGCTGTAGATTTTCTATGTTTCCAAGTAGAGAGGCTACACAAGGACAGACAAATTAGGAGAATGGGCAAAGTAGTAGGTGACAGATGAAATTGAGTGTTGGGAAGTATATGGTCATGCACTTCTGTAAAAGAAAGAGTAGACTTATTTTCTAAATGGAGAGAAAATACAAAAAACTGAGGCGCAAAGGGACTTGAGAGTCCTTGTGCAGGATTCCCTAAAGGTTGATTTGCAGGTTAGTGAGGAAGGCAAATGTGACATTCATTTCAAGAAGACTAGAATGTAAAAGCAAGGATGTAATGTTGAGACTTTATGAAGCACTGGTGAGACCTCACTTACAGTATTGTGCCCCTTATCTTAAAAAGGACATGCTGAAACTGGAGATGGTTCAAAGGAGGTTCACAAAAATGATTCCAGGGTACAACAGCTTGTTATATGAAAAGCATTTGATGGCTCTGGGCCTGTATTCACTAGAATTCAGAAGAATGAGGGGGACCTCATTGAAACCTAATGGTGAAAGGCCTTGATAGAGTGGATATGGAGAGGATGTTTCCTATAGTGGGACAGTATAAAATAGAGGGGCATCCTTTTAGAACAGAGTTGAGGAGGAATTTCTTTAGCCAGAGAGTGGTGATTCTGTGCAATTCATTGCCAAAGGCAGTGATGGAGGCCAAGTCTTTGTATATTTAAGGTAAAGGTTGATAGATTCTGTCAGAGCCAACAGAATGTTCTGTAGAATGGAAAGTTATTCTCAAACTCTAGAGCGTAATACTACAAGAAACAGTCACAAACAATTACCTTATCAATTTTTATGGGCATCTGCTTTTGAAAATCTCAATTGATGCAGTTAAGCAGGCTAATATTGTCCTTCTACAGCCAAAAAACATTATAATTCTCATAGTTAAGACTTAGTTATTGGAATGGAAAAGGTTGTTCACAGATTGCATTTAAACTTTGAGTAGAAAGCCACTTATAAATGAAATTGAAGTACAGCTTCAAGTGAATTTCGACTAAATTGAAGCAGATCTTTAGTACTTAAAGTGGGACATTCAGCTGGAACCCAATTGCTACTCCAATTAATACAACATCCCATTGGTCATCTGCTGCAGGAACAAGGGTTGTTACAATGATCATTTTAAATCAGTGGCTTCCCTAAATAGAAGCTGCAATGAAACAATAAAAATTACAGGAATACTTGTAATATCCATTTGTCTTTGGAATGAAAATATAATAAATTTTATGTGGTGTTCACAAATCAATGGATAGGCTGCAAAGACCAGACAATTATCTCCTTTGCTTAACTAATTTTCTTACTAGTCCATCATTCTGTTTTTGTCAACTACTCAAGGACTCACTGGTTACACTTCTACTGAATTCACACTGGATGCTTTAGTATAAATTAGCGATGCTAGAACATTTGTGAACCCTGTAGAGTTTTCTCTATTTCTGCATAAATACGACCTAAAATATGATCAGATCTTCATGCAAGTCCCAAAACTAGATAATGAGAATCCAGTTAAATAACACAAAATACATTATACTTGTGCATTTGAGAAAAATGATCCAATATTACACGTATTTGTTGGAAAAAGTGTGTGATACCCTTGTACAGCAATAACATCAACCAAATGTTTCCAGTGACTGTTGATCAGCCCTGCACATCGGCTTGGAGGAATGTTAGGCCATTTCTCCTTACAAAACTGCTTCAACTCTAGGATGTTGGTGAGTTTCCTTGCATAAACTGCTTGCTTCAGGTCTTTCCACAACACTTCTATAGGATTAAGGTCAAGACTTTGACTCGGCCATTCCAAAACATGAATTTTCTTTTTAAACCATTCTGTTGTTGATTTACCCTTGTCTTTTGGATCATTGTCTTGTTGCATTATCCAACTTCTATTAAGCATCAGGTGATAGATCACTGTCCTGATATTCTGTAAAATGTTTTGATATAATTTTGAATTCATTGTTCCCTCAACAATTGCAAGCTGTCCAAGTCCTGAGGCAGCAAAGCAGCCCCAAACCATGAAGCTTCTTCCACCATGCTTTACAGCTGGGATGAGGTTTTGGTGTGCAGTGGCCTTTTTCTTCCAAACATAGCAGTGTGCATTTCTGTCAAAGTTCAACTTCTGTCTCATCTGTCCACAGAACATTGTCCCGTAACCATTGGGGTTCTATTGCCACCTTGAGACATGCAGCAATGTTTTTTTTTGGAGAGTAGTGGTTTCCTTCTCCAGCATTGCACATTGTGCTTCGTGTGATTTTTGCAGGACGCCCACTCCTAGGAAGAGTAGCAACAGTACTGAGATTCCTTCGTTTGTAGACAACTTCTCTTACTGTAGACTGATGAACATTCAGATCTTTAGAAATGCTTTTGTAGCCTTTTCCAGCTTCATGCATCTCTACAAATCTTCCAAGGTCCTCTGAAAGTTGTTTTGATCGAGGCATGGTGCATGTAAACAGATTTTTCTTGAGAAGAGCAGGCTCAGTGTTTTTTTTTAAATAAATAAGGCAGGGCACCTCTACAACCCACACCTCCAATCTCATCCCATTGATCGGAACACCCAACTCCAAATGGCTTTTGGAGAGGTTCACATACTCCACCCTCCCCCCCCCCCCCAACAACGTTTGTACATGTAGTATTGGATCATTTTTCTCAATAAATAAATGAACAAGTATAATGTTTTTGTGTTATTTAACTGGGTTCTCTTTATCTAGTTTTAAAGACTTGTATGAAGATCTGATCACATTTTAGTCATATTTATGCAGAAATAGAGAAAATTTTACAGGGTTCACCAACTTTCCAGCACCACTGAATATATTTTGTCCTTGGTTCTTTTCATGTGCATGTAAGACTACATCTCAGTTTCCACTCTTGCAAAATCGCAGTCAAACACACAATTATTCTCTGTAATAAATTAAGAATCCAATTCTGTTCCCTCTTTGCTTTTCATTTTTGGTATCTTTTCTATGTAATTATGTTTTTCTTCTTCACATGCCCTTTTGTAGCAACTACTGAGAGCCATTCAATTTTGGTCTAGCTGGTTCTAAAGCTCAGTACAATGTACTTTCTTTTTAATCATTCCATAATCAATCCTCTGGACCACCTTGGTTACTCTCCAACTTACATGTTCCTCAATGGATAAAGAATCAATATCTTGCATTCATCCATAATAGAACACATTTGCCAAATACATACCCATTCCAATCCATGGGGAAGACACACAAAATGCTGGAGGAACTCAGCAGGCCAGGCAACATCTATGGAAAAGAGTATAGTTGACATTTCTGGCTGAAGCCCTTCGGCAGAACTGAGGAACCAATCCATGGGAAACAGTTTGGCAGCAATTTACTTTTAAACAAGATGGAAATGCTTCTCTTTAAGAAATGGCAATGCAGTCTTCAACAGACCACCAACCACCTCAAAAGACTCTTAGAATTGTATAATTTTAAGTATGTTGTGAGATATTGTGAATGGACCACTAACTGATTTTACAGTAGTGTGTTCCACTCCAAAGCTTAGTGTTTACATTACAACAGAACCTTCAGAAAACCAAAAATTTCAATCTGGAGACTTAAGTGTAGGTAACACTTGGAGGTCGTTTATTTAAAAACTTTATTGAGGTAAAGTATCTAAAGTTGAAGTAACAATTTTGCATAGCATTGCTTTACAACAACCAAGAATTTTCATATAGCAAAATGAATAATCATCTTTTAACAAAATTGGGTAAAAGCTTTTTTTCCCTCTATTGTACTGTATGAAATGCTGCTATGATATAGGTCAACTTGTCAATTAAAGCTAGTTGCACATTTGTAAAAATTCAAGTTAGAGCCACACTTACAAAAAATAGAACTTTGGATCTAAACCTTGATTGTAGAAAACATTTGAGACACATTCTTTTCCCATTTTAACTACTCCCTGCTCCCTCATTTTATGTCACAATCATATTTATGATAAACTCTCATCTCTTTGATACACATTTTAGAAAAATATTTCTCACTGTATTTCGACCAAAATAAATTTCACCAGAAGTGGAACAGGCATATCATTCAATGGTCTCAGAAAGAGAATTCAATAGCTCATTAATGAGAACTGAAAACATTAAGACCCTTCTTGATCATTGTTTAAAATTTTAGAAAGCATCAATGCAAAAAACACGGGTATAGCAGATTATGCTGATGCCTCAGCTCCAGAGACAAGGGTTCAATCCTGACCTCCAGTGCTATTTGTGAAGTTTGAAAATTCTCACTGTGACCCTGTGGGTTAAAGGCTGATTTATACCTGTGTGTACTAGTTTACGCCTGTATCTGCCTTGCTCTGCAATTCACAGCCAAAATGCTAGTTGGTGGAGGGGTTTCTCTGCCACTGTGTTGAGTTTCTTCGTGTTGAAACTCAACACGAGGAAACTCAAACTTCAAACAATGGCGACTGAAACTGAAGGAGGGTGAATTTTCTGTGCTTGTCCAGTCACTGAGAGACATGGACGAGGAAATGCATTTCAAATATTTTCGGACGTTGGCAGGTAGAATTGACGATTTGTTTCATCGTCTCCAACCATTTATTTCGCATCTGTGTACGCACAGTATACTCAGAGACTGGCAATCACGATTTGAGTTTTAGCTTCAGGTGGAAGTCAACAGGCTGTAGCAGCTAGCTACAAACTGGCATCAAGCACAGGGTCCTCCATAATTTCAGAGGTCTGTAAAGTTTTATGGAAAGCATCGCAGTCAGAGTTCCTTCCCTGCCCTTCAGTCATCCATGGGAAGCTATTGCAGTGTAGGAGGAAATGCGATGCTACCAACTGGACCAATCACAGTTATTGCAGTCTGCGACGCCGCAACGCGTAGTTACATTTTGGGAGAGGTGTGCGTTAGGCTACGGCGTACATTTGACGCACAAGTATAAATCAGCATTTACCTTTAAGACACATTTGGTTGACAGATTGGCCACCATGAAATATCCATAGTGTAAGTAGGTGGTGGGCATACAATTTATGTATATAACGTAATTTATATTTATTGTGTTTTTATTAATATTGTGTTCCTTATCTTTAAATTTTTTGTGCTGCATCAGATCTAGAATAAATTATTTTGTTCTTACACTTGTGTAAAGGAAATGACATTAAACAGTCTTGAATCTTGGTTAACGGGGAATAGGGAAGTTGCAGCGTGTGAACTGAACTGCCACAGACTGGGTGAAATGGCTTTCTATATAATAAAACACAAAAATAACAGAAATATGAACATGGGTTCTTAAGAGATGTTTCAACAACAGCTGATCAGGCCAACGGTAGCACAGTTACAGCCCTAAGCAACAAGCACAGCTGAAATTAGCATGGTTGATGCAATTTTATAAACACCTAATCTGACCTTTACCAAGCCTGCAGAAGATATGAAATACCACCAAAAATCCTCAAAAATAAGTTCACAGGTTGTCATGAATTATTTACAAGATGATCAAATATTTGATATAACATGATGCTTTAGAACTCCCAGTGTGTTCAATAAAAGTAAAAATATTAGTATGAACCTGATGCCTTAATAGGCAATTTTGTAGCAATTCGGAATTTGCTTCAAAAACCTAGGCTTGGCACTTTGGGTGGAAGGTAAAGATCAATGAGGCAGAGAGAGGGGAAAGTAATCAAGGATTAACAGACTGCTTAAAGATCAGTTGGGCAAAAGTATGAGTAGTCAAGCAGCATCTGGAGCAGGACTTGGAGAGAGAAAGCATGGTGCAGAAATACTGATCCAAAGCACACAAAAGATATCAACAGACATTTAAAGGTGAAAAATCACACCAAGAACACAGTTGAAACATTAAATGTTATATTACTAAGGATGAAGTTGCACTTTTTTGAACCCTGATATGAAAACACAGACCTCCATTTTTTTCCGCTGTGAATTTCACATGTTCTTACTTGAAATATATAATGTCACACTGACTTAAAAACCTTCCCAATTAAAGGTGACCCAAAACAGATTCTTAATAGTTCAAATGATGATTTGGTTTCCTTTTCAGATGTAAATTCAAAAAGATGAAACAGTAAATGGACTGGTGTTTTGTGATGGACCCTGCACATGAAAAGCATGGAACAAGGAACAAACTACCTTCATTATTAACTTCACACTGACACTAATCACTTTATTACACAATTACCCAAATGCTCACTGATGCAGTCGGAGACTTGCACAAGATTTATGGAATTTCAGTCCCTTCTATAGACCCAGCTGGTGGCGTAGTGGTATCAATGCTGGACTTCGGGACAAAAGGTCCCGAGTTCTAATCTAGCCGGCTCCCCTGCATGCTTTCCATCCGTGCTGGGTTACCAGCTGGTGATCTCTTTGGAAACTCACCCGGCAGAAGGCAATGGCAAACCACTGCTGTAACTTGCCTCGTACGCGGTTCCCCACTACGTCAGAGAGGCATGAGAAACTCTGGATGCAATGTACCTTCCCTTTTTCCTATAAAGCCAGTACTTTGAACAAAGTTCAAGAGTGGAAGGGTACCTTAAAAAACTGGGCATCTCAAATGATCTCCTGGTTTCCCAAAATGATCCCAGTCACCAGTCTACAAGAGCTGCTGTCTGGTTTCTGCAAGATAAGTACCAAAATGCCAGTTTCTGTACTGTACAAATTCAATGACTAAGCGCTGGAGAGTTACAATAAGAACAGAAAATTCTTTCAAAAGCAACACACCAGAATGCTGGAGGAACTCAGCAGGCCAGGCAGCATCTATGGAAAAGAGTAAACAATCGATATTTCGGTCTGAGACCCTTCATCAGGATGTCTGACCTGCAGAGTTCCTCCAGCATTTTGTGTTTGCTTCGGATTTCCAGCATCTGCAGATTTTCTGGTGTTTCAAATGTAATCAGCTTGAAACATTAACTCTGCTTGTATCTCCACAGTGATGCATATTCTGTTTTTATATTAGTTCTTAATTGTTATACAATCATATGCAAAATGATTTCCTACATTAAAGCACAACATTTCAACATTTAAAGTATAACTCCAGCACATTGCATTCAAGTTCTGAATTTCTCACTGAATTTTCACCAGGATTCAATTATTCTCACTTAGCTATAGATTTGTATTTCAAGGCAAAGCTAGGACTACATTAAACTACATCAGAACAATAGCCCAGTTATTCCCTCTGTTAATTCCTCTGTAGAAACAACATAGAAACAAGGAACGTACACACGAGGAATTCTGCAAATGCTGGAAATTCAAGCAACACACATCAAAGTTGCTGGTGAACGCAGCAGGCCAGGCAGCATCTCTAGGAAGAGGTACAGTCGACGTTTTGGGCCAAGACCCTTCGTCAGGACTAACGGGGCATTTGTCAAATCATGGCCACAGCATACCAGCGTCAACTCCTATCCAAACTTACAGTATGGCATGATATATTCAACCTAAAGAACAAGATGTTGATTAAGAATTATTCAATTTTTAAAAAGTATTTGTTCATTTAGAACAAATTATAACTGAAGAGTTTAAAATATAAACACAAGCCCAAACAATACAAGAGTTCAAACAAGAGAATCTGTAGAAGCTGGAAATCTAAGCAACACACACAAAATGCTGGAGGAACTCGGAGCAGTCAGCATCTTTGGAAAAGAGTACAGCTAACGTTTTGGCCGAGACCCTTCGACAGGACAAGAGTTAGGCAGGTTTCTAGTAATTGAGTAATACAGACTGAACGGTCAGATGCAAGTGCAAAAAATTCTTAAAGCAGTAAAACACTTCACAGGACCCTTTACGTGGATAGGGCAGAACACAAAACAGGATCATGTGGTAGGGAACTATTAAGTTGGAAGTGGTAGATGGAAGATTTCCAAAGGTAATAAATCTGTGAAGGTTTGGGAGATGGTGGTCCGGTGCTAGTTGGCCAGGTTCTGATCCAGGGGTAAGTAAGAAGCGGTGTCTGAGATCTGCCATCTGACCCCTGGTGACCCCTGTAAGGTGAAGGTCAGTCCTCCAAACTACAACACCACCATCCTCGATTGTGGGGTAGATGCTGTGGTTGCTATCAGGGCAGAGAGTGGACAGCAATATGTTCAGGGGAGTGGGATGGGGTGAGGGGATTGGAGATGTCAATATGGCTGACGTCAGGCGAGCAGCTGAAAATGAAAAAATTGAGGGGGGATAAGCGGCTAGAAGGGAATGTCTAAGGAGTGTTGGAGATAGGAGAAAGGATCTTAAATCCTTTGGTACGATTTCTGACCAAAGAAACTGGCATGGAGACAGAGGCTACAGAAAAGCTCAACACCTGATGGATCTCGACCTCTCTGAACCGTGAAAACAGGGATACAAAGATCACAAGACAGAGAAGCAGAATCAGCCCATCAAGTCTACTCCACTATTTGATCGTGGTTAATTTATTTTCTCCCCAACCTCATTCTCCTGCCTTCTCCCTGCAATCTTTGACACCCTTACTAATCAAGAACCCATCAACCTTTGCTTTAAATATTCCCAATGACTTGGCCATCTGTGGCAATGAATTCCAGAGATTCACCACCCTCTGGCTATAGAAATTTCTCCATATTTCTGTTCTAAAGGGACTGTAGGGTGAGATCTCAGCTGAGCAATGGGGGTGGGGGTGCAGATCCAGTGAAGTAAAGTTAAAGTTAAATAAAGTAATAAAAAAATAAAGTTAAAAGCGGATAGTGGAGGATAGTTAAAAGCGGAGGGGTGGAGCTGGGGTCAGGCATAGCATCAAGAGAGGAAGAGTCAGTGGCTACATCAAGGAATGCAGCACAGATGTGTGGGCCAGGTTTTATAACATTTTATTTATTTTCGCAATAGAGCGTGGAGTAGACCCTTCAAGCTCATTAAAGGACTCCTCACCAGAAAAAAGTGGAACTTTGATGAAAACATCAAAGCAGGAACTAGAAGAGTACCTGGAAAAAATTTACACCAACTTGAAAAGGCAGGAACATATGATCATTCCATCTGACATCTCACCAATTCAGCCCCCCACTTATCACCTGGATTCTGACAGGCAGGAGCGGCATCTGCTCTCGGGCCTAAAGGACTTTATAAAAACACACCGGACGTCTTGCAGTTTCTCTGGAGGCTCAGGAGGGTAGTGTGGCAGAGGTGAATAATACCGGAAGTGTGGCGAAGGTCTAGTGGTGTCCTTATTCCAAAAGAAAAGGATGCAGAGAACAGTCAGTTTTGACCAATCTGTCTTCTGAACATTGAGGGGGGGAACATCATCTTCACTGTAATGGCATAGAGGCTGGCCAGCTACCTGGAGAGAAACAAGTACATTGATACACCTGTACAGAAAGCAGGAATTTCAGGGTTCTCCAGGTGTTTGGAACATACAAACATGATATGGCACCAGATCCAAGCAGCTAGGAAGGACATAAAAAAATCTCTATGTGATCTTCCTGGACCTCACCAGTTCACTCCACTCAATTCCCCATGCACTCCTCTGGGAAGCATTTGACTTCTTCCAGATACCAGAGCCCATCACAACACTGGGGAACTTGTACTTCCAAGACCTGCAATTGTGCCTCACAACAGCAGATTTTACCACAACATGGCAGAAACTGGAAGTAGGCATTATGACAGGTTGCATTCTATCATCCCTGGAGGTTATTATCAGGGCTTCAAAGTAGGTGAGAGGCAGTAAAAGATCAAGTGCTGGACTTGGTCTTCTTACTAGGACGTACAGGGATGATATAACAACACTGACCACTACTGCAGCATGCACCAAGTGACTACTTGGAAAGCTGCAGGAAAACATCAAGTGGGCCAGAATGAAAATCAAACCCAGCAAGTCACAAAGCATCTCTATAGACAAGGGAATGCTGAAAGACAAAGTTCTTCATCTGCAATGACCTAATTCCAACAGTGTCTGAACAGCCTGGGTAGGTGGTACAATGCCAGCCTCACAGCCAAACAGCAGGTACTGCAACTAAAGCAACACATTGCCAACAGCCTGGATAACATCGACAAGACCATGCTGCCAAGAAAACTGAAGCTCTGGTGCTTACAATTTGGACTCCTACCCCAGGTAATGTGGCCACTCACTACCTATGAAGTCTCACCATCAACTGTGAAAAAGCTCGAGCGAACCACCATGTCATTTGTAAAGAAGTGGTTCGGTGTTCCAAGGTGCATCAGTAACATCAGTCTCTATAGTAAAGGAGTCCTTGAACTACCTTTCACCAGCCTTAGAGAAATCCAAGTATTCTGAAGTTTATCTGCAGATGACAATCAAAGACTCTCATGACAAGACCATCAGTAACACTGCACGGATCTTATCAAATGGGTGGAAATGGACCCCAGTTGATGTGATGCAGCAACAGCAGCCCTGAGGGATAGAGACATTGTGGGGCAAGTCCAACAGGGCAGGGGTGGCTTTGGTCTGACAGCAAGTGGACCCACCTGGCACAAAGCCACAATTCCAGAGCAAGGAAAGTGGTTGTCAAGGAAGTGTGGTGACAAGAGGAGTCAGACAAAAGTGCAAAGGCTGCCTCCCTGGCTAAGCAGGGGCAATGGATGCAGTGGGAAAACACTGAGAGGAGGGAAGTCACCTGGAAGGACATATGGGAGATTGAAGCAAACAGACTTAGCTTTCTCATCAGAGCTACATTTGATGTGCTTCCCTCACAAGAAACCTTCACTAGTGGTTCGGTGAGAGCCTAACTTGTTCCCTGTGCCCAAATCCGGCAACCCTCAATCATATCCTGGCAAGCTGCAAAACCAGCCTCACACAAGGCAGATACATGTGGCGTCAGAACCAGGTCTTGAAGAGCCTGGCAACACCAACTGAGACCAAGAGGATAGCAACGACCTCACTGCCCCCTAGGATAACTAACGCTCTGACATCAGCAGCATTCATCCGGGAGGGAGGGAATAGACCAACTAATCTCTCCCCTAAGTCAGAAACAGGACCGATGAACATGGCCCATGACTGGAAAATGCTGGAGGATGTCAATAAACAACTCACCTTTCCACCAGAAATTGCTACCACCAACATTACAGATGATCTACATCGTGAAACACAGTCCTGTGGGAGGATTCAGTGGCAGGGAAACCAAAGTTTGTGCTATGGATGTGGGTTGTCGGGGATTTATGGCCACATCCACCATCAAGTTGCTGAAGGAGCTAGGGATCCATGGTGAGACTCTACAGCAAACCATCAGAGCCACTGAGGCCGCAGAAAGAAGTAGTCAATAGCTTTGGGTAAAGTGAAAAGACCTCCCCTGGGCTCCAAGATAGCATCAAGAGTGGGAGGACACAATGAGGGGTGACTCTGGGACTCAGAAGTCACTGTTGAGACCTCTGGAGATGTAGTGGCCTAAAGGCTGATTTACACTTGTGCATACCAGCTTACTCCGTAGCCTACCTAAGTGGGCTAGGCCGTTGTGAGCATTTATACTTGTGCGTTGGTGTGTCTGTGTCGCCCTGCAATTCGCACACATCATGCATGTGCACACACCTGCCTGTGTAAGGCTTCATGGCCATGGTAGTCCTTCTTGGGGTAAACAAGTTTAAAGCAAACATTTTTTTTCATAAAAGCGAAATTCCATAATTTCGGAGGTCTGTAAAGCTTTATGGAAAGCTTCCCTGCCCTTCAGTTGCCCAATGGGAAGCTATTGCAGCGTAGGAGGAAATGCAATGCTACCAAGCAGACCAATCACAGTTGTTGCGGTCTGTGTTGCCGCGACGCGTGGTTACATTTTGGGAGAGGTGTGTGTCAGGCTACAGTATAGGGATCTGCGTAGGGTTCGCGGCTATGCCGTAACTACGGCGTCAATTTGACGCACAAGTATAAATCAGTCTTAACTGATGAAACATCAAGGAAGGAGGGTGCCCACTTGAAAAGCCCTGCGTGTCAACCGTGCCACACCCAACAACAAGGCAGTCTCGAGCAAGTGTTCACGACCCATTGGCACAAGGGATATTAACAGTTTATCCTGTGTTTTTTAATTTCTACAGTAAGTCTATGCTGCATTTTATCAAGGCCTTCACAAGCTACAGAATCCAAAACTGACATAACCCTCCAAAAGTATTTTCGCCACAGCTGTGCAGAGCTGAAGCAGAACTATCACCCTCATTTCATCTAGAAATAAAATTAAACATTACTTTTCCATTTTGAAGTCTGGGGCAGGGGTCACATTAATGGATAAAGGTGCATGTTCAATACGAGATCTTAATGTTGCAGATAAAATATTAGAAATTTAAAACTGAGGATCACTGCAGATTCCACAAAGACCATTATAATACAAGTAACCAGTAAACATTGTTGAAGCAGACGTGTCAGATCAATGGAGAACGGAACTAAAAGACTGACTAAATAGAATATTAACACTGTTACACTGAACAATAAACTATCCAACGGTATGAGGTATCCATTAGTGATCCATTGAATTCCACATACCAGATATGAAAATTACAAATGCTGTCTTATATGTACATAATTATTATAGGATGATTATTTCATGTAAAGCAATTGAAAGCATTTATTTCGACACCCAAATAATTACTTGATAAAAACACTATAAAACTAGTAACTATGCACCTTTTCAAAAAGGAAAGTCCGACAGTGTAGTCATCCATAAAATGCATATCCACAAAATCCTTGGGCTAGGACTGTGTTAAGAAAGTAGTTATAATGAGTATACAAGCTGCAATTGTGTTGCTGGTGTTCAGTTATTACCAGGTGAGGCAGGTGGTGATGGTAGTTTAGTGCCATGAGGGAGTCGACGGATATAAAAGAGGATGTAGGCCTGAGCTTTGCAAACTTCATCCACAGTACAGATCGTCACCGTTGAATCATTACAGTGGACCCACAATCCTACAAAAACCAAAACACTCATTATAATATAAACATAATATTAAAAGATAATGCTGCTATTTGAAGGTGAAAAAGGTGATCTGTCATGCTCCTCAGGTACCATTACATGTAAACGAAAAGGAAGACAGCGTACTTGACCACGGGGAAACACCAGACCCCACTCTCTAGAAAGGGCTGTGACATTCCCTCCTGTGTAATGAGCCAGGACGGAAGTGATCTCAGAGCAAAGGCCAACTGCAGCAGGACAGTATCAGTCAGCCAAGATCAGTGTTTCACCATTTGCTCTGAACATACCAGTTACTTCCAGATTGAAACTGGGTGGTGAAAGGTCAAAGGATTCTTATTTTACATTTTAAATTTAATTTAGGAGCGCCCACTGTTTTGGAGTAGAGCGAGCAGAACCTTAAGTCAAAATACACAAATGTGCACAAGAATATTACAAGCAGGACAGCGCAAGAGTGAAAACCTTCTGAACTTACTTCAGTTCAGAGTTCATTAAATCAAATACAGTCCACAGTATTGGTCACTTTTGGAACACTGACCTCAAACCCAGCCAAAGCTACCAACTAACCCAATCAAGGTTCTCTGGATGAGATATAAGTGAGCCATTAATGCAGTTCTGACTTTTACCAGCCAATTATAAAACATTGGATCATTCCCTTTAAGAAAGATTTGTATGAAATAATACAGAACTTAGTAAACATACCTTAAACAAAACAGTGAAAAGGTCAATATCACACAACTTGAATTTACTAATATGGGTAAATTAACTCTAAATCAACTACTGCTCAAATTTTCAGACAGTGCAAATTACTGATGAAGCAGAACTAAGGCAAATATTTGGAAAGCGATCCCTTGGTCTAAAGTGTGTTTCATGTGCAATGCCTACACTCCTATACGCAAAGCTATTAATTTTAGAAATGGGACTTGCACTTATAGCTTCCAGCAACGACAAAAGCCCCAGCATCAGGTCAGATTCTAACTGATACTGCATGGCAAGAGGGGAAAGGTGGCAGCAGGGGGAAACAGAAACCACTAATAGCTCTTTCTGCACATAGATCTTCTAATGCAATTTGAATGTTAACCCTCAGACTGCCACTGCATATAGAACTCACAATATTTAAGCAAATTAACATTTAATAATTTTTTCACATCTTTTAGTACTGCCTTCACATCCCAGACTGATCTATTTGGGATGCATGCAGTTTTAAACACAATAAAAGTACACACCTCCATCTGTATTGTAGCAATATGCTGTATAATGTCCTGAGCCAAAGCCCTTTCCATGATGCATGACCACAGCAGCCAGATCGTACATGAAGCAATTGGCCCCAAGGACTCCAGTTGACTCCCGGCAGCAGTATGGTTCCATATTTAATACCTGGTCGAAGCTGGCATGGACTCCTATCTTCTCACGGTGATTGCGACCTGACCACCTGCAACAAGAATCATTGGAGCACCAGATACAGAATCACAAACTTGAACACATGTAACTTCTTTCAGCTATTAAGATCTCAATTACCTAAAGCGTTTGAGGTGCAGACGCAGAACATGAGGTAGCTTGTGGATCATTAGCTGTTTCTGTGCTTCCGTTAGGATCAAGGGTTTAGAGGAGGACTTCCTGCGCTTTCCTAAGAAAAAGAAGCAACTTTTAAATAACTTACTCTTTAAAGAAAATTTCCAACGTAGTCCATTAGGTGTTACATCATACAAAATGAGTCTGAATGCTAATAACTGGATTTTTAAGTTCTAGTTTAATTGTCAACCACACACAAGAATACAGCCAAATAAGATAGCGTTCCTTTGGGGCCAAGGTGCAAAACACAGTACCACACACAGTACAAGGCACATATAATTATGATAGCAGTAAAACATAGTCACAAAAAAAAATAAATATAGCCCAAGTCCTTGAGTGACATAGCAAGAGTTAATGGTGCATGGGATGTTGTCCTGGAGCCACATTTCTAGAAGACCAAGCACGTAGCAGTTCCTCATCATGTGCTAGGGCAGCCGCAGACTAATGTAATTCACCTTGTCTTCCACTGGAGAGCAGCACTAATGAGGGGGGCCAAAGTATGCCTGCCATACCTCTGCTCCCTCCACCACCACCTCTGGCACCTCCTCCTGAGCGGCTGCTACAAGTGACAGTGTGGCATGAGGGCCTGGCCCACGCAACAACTGAGGCCATACAGCTCCCCTGCTAGCCTCGTCAATGAACCAGTGAACCCGACTACATTACCAATGTTCAACAGGGTCTTGTGATGACAAGGCAATCATATGCACCGCCTCTGATGCCTCCCTCCTTGGGTGGCAGTAGCAGGCAACATAGTACATAACAAGCCCAGCTCACTGATGTGGTAGAGCTGCAATACTTAACATCCAGTGTTTTGCAATTGTAAAAATTGTAAAGGATATATAAGTATCCTTTGTTTGGACCCACAGGCCGGTGCCACTGAGCGCACTGCTGGCTTATTGGAATTCTGCTCCACCTTTGAGTTTGGTAGCACAGTCTACTCCACACTATATTCAACACCAAATGAATGAAGCCGAGTTCACATGTGAAGCCAATACAAGCTGGTCTATGGTAAAAACTGCCAAAACAAAATACCTCATAATCTTCCCCTGGGCAGCTGTAAAATGTGACACCGTGGCACGGTGGCCTTGGTCCACGCAACAACTGAGACTATGAGTGCGAATTGATGGGAGTGTCTAAAATGAGGCATGGGTAAAATAGCTGTGTCAGTGAGACCATTATAGATTAGCCTAGTGGACAGAATGGACAAGGCAGGCTAAAGGGCCTGTTCTACGCTACATGACTCAGATCCTAAATAAAATTTGTCTCAAATTTTGGCCTCAACCAAGATTTCAGAATCTAAACTGAACGAATTCTTGACTGCTTTCCATTCTACAAATTACTATTTCATTGTTTTCCTTTTGGTGACCTAAAGAAAATAAGACAGGCAACCAGCACCTGAACTGAGGCGAAAAAGATTTAGACTAGAAACAGGATGTGGATGCCACTGATAATGCCAGTCACTATCTCCCTATTGCTAATTGCCCTGAACTAAGGTGGAAGACAAGAGTGGAAATTAACTACAAATATAGGCTTAGAGTCACACAAGCCAGAAATGGCAAATCAGAAGAACATTAGTGAGATAGCTGGGTTTTTATAACAAACTCATTTGTAAGGCCAGTGATGTTGTGGGGATGGAACTGGACTCTCTGACTGTGGTGTCGGAAAACAGGATGCTCTCCAAGTTGCATGCCATCTTGGACAATGTCTCCCATCCACTACATAATGGACTGATTGGGCACAGGAGTACATTCAGCCAGAGACTCATTCTACCGAGATGCAACACTGAGAGTCATAGGAAGTCATTCCTGCCTGTGGCCATCAAACTTTACAACTCCTCCCTTGGAGGGTCAGACACCCTGAGCCAATAGGCTGGTCCTGGTAGTAGATCCCCACTCCAACCCAAATCAAACAATAAACAGCACCTGCCACAGATTTAAAACAACCAATTATACTAGCTTTGGGCTGCTACTAGTGCAGGGAGTGCCTGTAAATTTTACATGCCCAGTTTTGGTCTATTTAAGTACTTGGTTTTAGATGGACAGAATATGAGACCAAAATTTCATTTGGAATCAAAGTCATGCAGCACAGACATTGACACATCATTCCCATACTCACCATTATGCTGTAACAATTCCATTTATCCACATTTGGTCTATTGCTTCTTAGACTTGGCGATTGGCTTGTCTAAATGCCTCTTACATGTGAGAATACTTGCCTCCATCTCCTCAGGAAATGCATTCCAGACTACAACCGCTTTGTGAAAAAAAACCTCCTCAGATGTCCTCCAAGCCTCTAGCCTATATATACCCTTGCCTCATTTTAGACATCCCCATCAAGGGAAAGAGATTCTGACTAATTGGCCAACCGATCCTGCTCAATCTATTCTACCTCCATCAGATCACTTCTCAGGCTTCTCTACTCCAGGGAAAATTAACAGAACCTATCCACTCTCTGCTTGACCTGATCCACTAAAGTTTTCTGGCATTCTCATATTTCAGATTTCCAGCAATTCCTCTATTCTCAACCTCAGGTCCAGCATAGTTTTGTGTTCCTGTTCTCATTTGTTGCCTCCTATTCACACAGCAATTCACAAGCTTTCATTCACTTCTAACATCATGCATGTCAGTCTCTCGTGATTCTCAGCTTTTGTCTTTCTGTTCTCTCCATCCTATCCCTTCCCTGAAAATATCTATTTTTACCCCCAACCTTTCCTGGTTCAGAATTTCTCCAAGATGCCACCCAATCTGCCAAATATTTCCAGAAGTTTCTATTTCAATTATCTGTAGTTTTTTTTGATTTTACTTTGTTTCAGCAATTTCTATTCATATTATCATGACCTGTTTTATTCCACACCTTCAACATTAATAGAACCCATTACCAACCAGTCTATGCACACAATTTCAATTCCATCTGTTAGACAATTTGACTTTAACAAAATAATTCCTTTCTCTCACTAATCTACACTTGTTCATGCATTTACCAATGCAATCCTAGATCACATTTTTCTAGTACTTTCACCACTATTGAAGGCAAACTGATCTGTGTAATTTGTGCAAATGACACCCGCAAATGGAAGATTACAGTAATATCCCTAGAATTTCTCATCTCTCTGAGCAACCTGGGATGGTTTCCATTGGAACCTGTGACTTATTTATCTTAAGTACAACTTACTCTTCTGTCAGTTTTTAAACCCAGGAGCTAGAGAGAGGTGATACCACTGAAGCACGAGATTTAAAAGGCTACTTCCACCATCTGGAGTCTAGAACTAGGGACCAGAGTCAAAATAAGGGCCATCGTTTAGGACTGAAAGGGGGAGAATTACACTGTTGCGTGCATTTAGAATGTACAGAACAGCACTATAGCCACTCAGTCAAAACCTATTCAAAACTAAGTTTAACAAAAGAGAAATAGAAAACATGGGGATCAGATAAAGATATTGGGACCTTCATGGTACTGAACCTCAGAGCAAATTACAGAACCACAAAGCCTACTATGTTACTTTCTTATTCTCTTATTCTAGGCCTTTTTTGACTCTAGGCAATCAAGGGTGGGTGATAATTGTGGCCTTGACAGTGTCAATATCCCAAAAACTGATGACTGTTTCAGTAGCTCTGTTTTGAATGGTTTTCTGGAATGATGGACGGGAGACAATGAAAAGTATTGGAGCCCAAACACTCTCACTGAAAATTATTACTGTTTTGCTCCCCAGAGACTACAAGTAAACCATAGCAAAAGATCACTTTCAAAAACAGACAAGGATAGGCCATGTAGGAATCATTGAAAATCACTGAAGAAAATTCCTTTTGCTCAGTTGCCATTAACCACTGCTTTTTTAGCTATTGCTGAAACTCTAGGCTCCCAGGGTTTGCGAGACTAAGATTGGTTTTAATAAAACAAAATACTGGATATTTCAGGGACAAGTACTTCAAAATTTAATTGCACCAAACAATTTCATAAACAGTTCATAATCAAATATATGAGAGCTCAGTTGCTGAAATAAAGATTTCTGAAAGCGAAATCCTGCTTAACAGAAAATGTGCAAATAAGCTCAGTAGTAGGCTCAATACAATATAGCTTCAAACTCTTCTGACTTCATTCTCATCGCATCCTTCAATTCCTTTTCTATCATGTACTTAGTCAGCTTCCATAAAATAGTTATGTAACATACAGTGCTGTCATAACTGTCAAAGGGCTTTGCTAACCAATAATGAAAAATCAGAAAACTACAGATGAAGGAAATCTGAAACAAAATCAGACAATGCTGGAAATAATCAGCAGGTCAGGCAACATCTGTGGAAAGGGAAATGGAGTTAAGAGTTCAAATCACTTCCTCAAAATACTTCCTCAGGCCTGGGAGAGAGGGGAAAACAAAACATGTTGCTTTATTACAGAGATGACAGGGGACGGATAGATTAGGGGTGAGTACAGGATTGCTCTTTACATACAGCAATTTGTAAAGATCGTCTGGTTGATGGGATAATGGGGACAGTTGGAGAGTAGCAGCAAATGCTACGAAATGAGGTCAATTATAGGGCAAGGAACTGAGAAAGGAACGTGAAAATATGAAATGCAAGACTGCAGGGCATACCCGACAGGTTAGGCTCAGCTAACAGACAGGAAAACTGAGTCGATATCACAAAAGGACGACTTACAGCAGAAGTGGCTAGTTCCAATAAAGAAAGTGAAATCTTGTTATCTGAAGTTGGAGAATTTGACAGTGATCAGTATGCTGCAACATGCCCAGATAGAAAAAGCATTCTTTCTCAAGCTTACAGTGGGCATTACTATAACCTGCAGGAGTCTACTCTTGGTCTAAGTGGGATGAAGTTAAAGTGACAGGCAAGAGAGAACTGATTCAAACCTGTAGATTGAACACAGACTGTACAATCATGAAGACCAAATGCAGTATATAAATTAGACGTACAAGAGATTCACTGCTTCACTGTTTCAGTCTCTGAAGGGTGGGAAGGGAACAGGTAAAACGATAGGCATGGCCTGTGTGACATAACAAAAGGAGTGGCTTGGGAGAGGAGAGGGGAGCAAACAGAAGGACTGGACCGGGGTGTGGTGGTTAGGGTGACACTATAATAGCTCAGGGTATCAGATTCCAATATCCTTTGTAAGGAGTCTCTGTAGCCTCTCCCAGTTTTCCTCAGGTGCTCTGGTTTCCTCTCACAAACCAAAGAGGTACTGGGTAAGTTAACTGGTCATTGTAAATTGTACTGTGATTCAGTTAGGGTTAAATGGGTTGTCTGTAGTTGCTGGGGTGGTGTGGCTCAAAAGGCTGGAAGAGCCCATTCAGCGATATATCTCTAGATACGTAAAAATAAAATAAGAAAGCCATGAAAAGCAAACATCTGAAATCCTTAGAGCAGAGGGAAGGAAAAATATGTGGTAGAATTTAAGGCAGCAGCAACTGCAAAGGATGATGTGTTGGGAGGGGAGAGGTTCGCCACTTCTATTTCCAGAAGTGAAGAAAATAGATGAGATGTGGGCAATAGATGAGATTGTTGACTATGGCAGAGGTGAAGCCACAATTCCAGAAGATATCAGCAAGGTAGTCTGTCATAGTCTGTCAAAAGTCTAATTATCAGAACAACCTCAAGGTAAATAGAGGAACTGGTAGAAATCATCAGGAGAAAGCAGCTCTCTTGGTTGGTAAGCTATCACACACCCTGAATATTTATACCCTCCACCATTACTGCACATAGCACTATTTACAAATTGCAATGCAGTTACTCGAGAATCGTCTCTCAAACCTGCAAACCTCCACCATTCAAGGAGAACAGCTGCTGCACAGGAATACCAGCAAGTCAGAAAACTTGGCAGGAGGACAGAGAATAGGAGTACAGTGGGGGATGAGTGTAGTAGAAAACCCAAATAAGTCCAATGGGAAGAACAGATATAGATTCAAAAGGCATATGGAATGAATGTGAGGCTGAACTGAGTCTACATTAAGACAAGGACTCTGACAAGCAAGTTAAATGAACTGACGGCATTGAATGCCAGACTGGAATATGATCTTGTTACCACAGAGACTTGAGTGAAAGAAGCAGGACTGCAAAGTCAGTATTCCAGGGTTAGAATTTTCAGGCACAACAGTGGGAGAAAGAAAAACGGGGCATGGCATAACTTAATTTGATGTAAAAATTGGAATAATCAATGACTCCATTACAGCACTAAGGAATGCAGGAGAAATATAACAGGTTCTTCAAAGGGGGCAATCACTTTTCCTGGGGCATACTAAAGGCTTACTAACAGGCAACAAGAGGCAGAGGGCAGATATACAAGTAAATCACAGAAATATAAAATTAATTTTTTCAACGGCTCGGGTGAGACGAGCACACGTCAGTGTCAGGGCCCTACGGAAATTGGAGAGGGGAGAGAGAGAGGAGGATAAAAGGAACGGATTAGGGCAAGGCCAGTCTATTTGGGCCACGCAGGCACAGGAAGTGTTGGCATCAGCGGCCTAACCTCAGCTACAAATAGAAGAGGGTAGGCTCAAGTGAAGCGGTCATTGGCAGAGTGTGCCGGTGATAAGCGTTTGAAGGCTTTGGCTTAACAAGCTTCAGCATGAATATGAGAAGGCACAGTTAAGGAGAGGCAATCTTTTTTCTTTTTTGGTGTAGAGTAATCAGGATGGAATGCTCCTCCTGTCAGATGTGGGAATTCAGGATAACTGACGGTTTCCCTCATGACTCTATCTGCGGGAAGTGCACCCAACTTCAGTGCCTGACTGATTGGGGTCCAGGAGTTGGAAGTACTCAGGATCATTGGGCTGAGGAGAAAGACGAGACTTTTGAAGTGGTAGTCACACACAGAGTACAGCCTTCAGACAGTAGATGGGCGACACCAGGAGAGCTAAGGGGATTAAGTTGTCATTGCAGGGTTCCCCTATGGCCATTCCCTTCAGCAACAAGTATACCCCCTGGGATACTGCTGGGGAAATGACCTATCAGTTTATGGTAGCAGCAGCCAGGCTGGTGGCACTGCGGCCAGCTGAGGCTCAATAGGGAAAGGTAAAGACAGGCAATCTGGTAGTTATAGGGCAGTGGTCCCTGACCACCGGGCTGCGGACCAGTGCCGGGCCGCAAAGCTTGTGCTACCAGGCCGCGAGGAAACAATACGATTTGGCGATATGAGTCAGCTGTACCTTTCCTCATTCCCTGTCACGCCCACTGTTGGAACTTGAACGCACGTGAGGTCATTACCCACGCGTCATCCATGTCAGCGTGGGAAGAAGATCAACTCCTCGAGCTTGCAAATGATGGCGGGCTGAAAAGTATGTTTGATATATCTCTGCCGGCATTCTGGATCAAAGTCAAGGCTAAATATCCTGAGATAACCACGAAAGCACTGAAAACATTGCTTCCATTTCCAACATATCTCTGCAATGAAAACTAAATTGCGGAATAGACTGGACATAAGGAACCCCCTTCGAGTATCGCTGTCTCCCATCACCCTTCGATAGGACCGTGTTGTTGCAGGGAAACAAGCCCAGGGCTCCCACTGATTCAGCGATATTGGTGTGTTGCAATGATTTTATATGTTCATACGGGGAAAATAGGTGCTGTGTGTTTAATATCCAAACTTTACTTAAAACGTCATGATGCTATTGACTTATATAACCATATAACAATTACAGCATGAAAATAGGCGATCTCGGCCCTTCTAGTCTGTGCCGAACGCTACTCTCACCTAGTCCCACTGACCTGCACTCAGCCCAGAACCCTCCATTCCTTTCCAGTCCATATACCTATCTAATTTTTCTTTAAATGATAATATCGAACCTGCCTCTACCACTTCTACTGGAAGTTTGTTCAAGACTTACTTCAAGTTCCCCTGTCCTCCCCTGACAATTGACTTATCACTATATTCATGCGAGGAAAATATGCGGTGTGTTTAATATTAAATTTGTTAGATAAACCCTTTTAGAAACAAAATTGAGTGTATTAGCCACTTATCACCTATATTCCAGTCGTGATTAACACCCCCCCGAACAGAATCGCCAAGAACGATTTGTAGAAAAAAAATCAGCAGGTACACGCATGCGCACTGGTGTCCGTGCAAGGCTTCATGGTCATTGTAGTCTTTCTCGGGGTAAACACAACGTATTTGACTGCTACTCTTGTCCGTTGGCAACCCCCCCCTCCCCCCCCAACCGGGTCGGCCAGTCCGCAAGAATATTGTCAATATCAAACCGGTCCGCAGTGCAAAAAAGGTTGGGGACCCCTGTGATAGGGAACTCGATAGTTAGGCGTACAAAAAGGAGATTCTGTGGCAGCAAAAGCGACACCAGGATGGTCTGTTGCCTCCTGGGTGCTAGGGTCCATCATGTATCGGAGCAGCTGCAGGATATTCTCAAGGAGGAGGAAACAGCCAAAGGTCATGGTGCATATTGGCACCAATGACATAGGCAGTAAAGGGGAAGAGGTCCTACACAGTGAGTATATAGGGTTAGTAAAGAGGCTGAAGAGAAGGACCTCCAAGGATGTAATCTCCAGGACCGACGGGCTCCGGGACAGCTTCTTCCACCAGGCCATCAGACTGATTAACTCACACTGACTTGAGTGAACTCTATATATTACATTGACTGTTCTAATTATTATAAATTACTATGATTGCACATTTAGACGGAGACGTAATGTATGTGAAGGATGTAAGAAATAAAGTCAATTCAATTCAATTTGTGCCACGGGCTAGTGCAGGTAGAAATTGGGTGACAGCACTGATGAATGAGCAGCTGCAGACATGGTGCAGGGGACAGGGTTTCAAGTTCTTGGATCATTGGAGCCTTTTCTGGGGAACAAGAGGGGCGGTCTATACACGAACGGGAGGAGAACCAATATCATGCTACTCAGGAGCATTTAAACTAGTTTTGCAAGGGACTGGGAACCAGAGCCCCAGGTCAGTAAGGGAAGAATCAGACCAGAAGATAGATGTCAGGGAAAGTATTGAAAGGCAAAAATCGAAATAACAGGTATAACAGCTTGAAGTGTGCATATTATATAATGTTAGGAGTATTATGGGGAAGGGTGATGAACCTAGAGCATGGATCGATACATGGAACAACGATGCGGTAGACATTATTGAAACTTGGTAGAGAGGGGGGCAGGAATGGGTGATTAATGTACCAGGTTTTTGAAGTTTTAGAAAAGATAGAAGAGGAGATAAAAGTGAGGAAGAGGTGGAGTTGCACTACAAATCAGAGACAATATCACAGCTGCACTCAGAGGAGACATAATGGAGGGGTCAGACACTGAGACCCCCCCCCCCCCATTTGGGTGGAATTCAGGAACAGGAAGTGTGCAATCACACTAATGGGATTGTACTACAGACACCCTCCCCCCCCAAATAGACACGGGGACATTGAGGAACAGTCATGTAATCAGATTACAGAAATGTGTAAAAATAATAAGGTTGTTATCATGAGGGATTTCAACTTCCTAATATAAACAGGGACCTCCTTATTGTAAGGGGGTTTAGATAGGGCTAAATTTGTTTAGTGTATCCAAGGTTTCTTAAATCAATATGTAATTTAATGAGAGAAGGGGTCGTTCCGGACCAAGTGTTGGGTTATGGGGCAGGGGGAGGCAGATTACTAACCCTTCAGTAGGTGAAGAGTTAGGAAACAGTCAGCACAACTCCTTAACTTTCAGAACAGATATAGATAAGGATAGGTATGGTCCTGTGGGAGAGTTTTAAATTGGAGTAAGGAAAATTACGAGGGCATTAGGCAGGAACTAAGAAACATTAATTGGGAAGACCTTTTCTCTGGCAAGTCTACATCAGACATATGGAGGGTGTTTAAAGATCAATTGCACAGAGTACAGGAAAGGTATGTTCCTGTTAGAAGGAAGGACAGGGATGGAAAGATAAGAGAACCTTGGATGTCCGGAGGTGATGAATTCAGTCAAGAAAAAAGTAAAAAATGTAAAGCTGTGGAAGTCAGGATTAAATGAAGCACAAGGAATATAAATAAGTCAGAAAAGAACTAAAGAAGGCAATTAGGAAAGCCAGAAGGGGTCAGGAATAGCCCTTGGCAAGTAGGATTAAGGTGAATCCCAGGACATTCTATACACACATCAAGAGCAAGAGGATACCTAGGGAGAGGGTGGGATCACTTAAGGATAAAGGGGGGAACATTTGTTTGGATGCAGAGAATGCAAGTGAGGTATTTAATGAGTACTTTGTTTCAGTACTTACCAAGGTAAAGGATATGGAGAACCAGAAAATTAGTGCTGAGTGTATAAATACATTAGGGCATTTGGAGGAAGTGTTAGGCCTCCTAAGGAGTATTAAGGTGGCTGTCCCCAGGGCCTGATGGGATTTACCCCAGGTTATTGAAAGGGGCAAGAGACGAGACTGCTGGGCCCTTGACCAGTATCTTTGTGTCCTCTGTAGGCACAGGCAAGGTCCCGGAGGACTGGCTAATATTGTACCTCTGTTTAAGAAGGGAACAAGGGGAAATCCTGGGAACTATAGACCAGTGAGTCTTGTGTCAGTTGTAGGGAAATTTCTGGATAAAATTCTTAGGGATAGGATACGTGAGCATTTGGTAACCTATGGCCTAATTAGGGAGAGACAGCATGGTTTTGTGAGTGGCAGGTCGCGCCTTATCAACCTGATTGAGTTTTTTGACAAGGTAACGAGAGAGACTGATGAGGGTCGGGGCACTGGTGTTGTCTATATGAATTTCAGTAAAGTGTTTAACTAAGTCCCTCATGGGAGGCTCATCCAGAAGATTAAGATGCATAGGGCCCACGGCGAATTGGCTGTTTGGATGCAGAACTGGCTTGTGCATAGAAGACAGAGGATAATGGTTGAAGGGACTTATTCTATGACGGGAGGGGAAGATGGCAACGCGCCGCGCGTGCGCAGCCCTCCAGTGAAAAATGATATCGTATCTGTTAAGTAGGGGCCGTGGACAATTCTGATTTGATGGAGAATGGACGTGAAAGCACAGAGGAACATCTGCCGACATTTCTGAAACGCCCGTTTGCTGCTGTCGTTACTGTGTGGTCGTGAATCTTTCAGAGGGTAGGCCTCAAAATCCCCGGCCTTGCCTGCTTTTGGCGAACGAGATGGAGGTCGAATCGCTCGGACAGAGATGGCGCTCAGTACTCGGTGTCGGAGACCTGATCAGAGCTTGAAGTTTTCGGATGACTCAGAGTTGGACTGTGGTCGGCATGGCAGGGAGAGTTTTTCTTCCTTCTCCCGTCTGCATGAGATGTAGGACACTTGAGAAACTTTGAACTTTACTGTGCTTACGGACTTCATCAAGTTGTGGTATTGTTACACTGTTTGTAACTATATGTTATAATTATGTGGTTTTGACAGTTTTTTCAGTCTTGGTTTGTCCTGTGTTTTGTGATATCACACCGGAGGAAATAATGTATCATTTCTTAATGCATGCATTACTAAATGACAATAAAAGAGGACATGTGTCTTCATAATCATATCATAAGCTGGAGATCTGTAAATAGTGGAGTTCCACAGGGATCTGTGCCCAGACCTCTGCTGTTTGTGACATATATAAATGAGCTGGAGGAAAATATCAATGAGTGGGTTAGTAAATTTGTGGATGATACCACGATTGGTGGAGTTGTGGATAGTGTAGAAGACTGGAAAAGAATACAGTGCGATGTAGATCAGTTGCAGATATGGGCTGAGAAATGGCAGATGAAGTTTAACCCAGATAAATGTGGTGTTGCACACTGGTACGGCAAGTGCAAGGAGTCAGTACACTGTTAATGGCAAGGTTCTTAATAGCATTGCTAAGCAGAGATTTTGAAATCCAAATTCATAGCTCCTTGAAAGTAGCTGCACAAGTTGATTAAGGTGGTTAAGGCGGCTTATGGAATGCTTGCTTCCATTAGGCAAGCCATTGACTACGAAAGTCAGGGAGGTTATGCTGCGACTTTCTAAAACTCTGGTTAGGCCACATCTGGAGCACTGCATAAAGTTCTGATCGCCACACTATAGGAAGAATATTGAGGCCTTAGAGAGGGTGCAGAAGGGGTTTACCAGGATGCTGCCTGGTTTAGAAGGCAAGTGCCATCACGAGAAGCTGGACAAACTTGGGTTGTTTTCTCTGGGGCACTGGAGGCTGAAGGGAGATCTGATAGAGGTTTAGAAGATTATGAGATGCAGAGTGGACAGACAGGGTTGAAATGTCTAATACCAGAGTGTATGCATTGAAGGTGAGAGGGAGGAGGTTCAAGGGGGATGTGCTGGGTAAGTTTTTTTTTCACTCAGAGTTGTGGATGCCTGGTATGGCAGTACCGGCAAATACTTTAGAGGCTTTTAAGAGATGTTTGGATGTAAGGAAGATGATGGGCTATGGACATGGTGTAGGTAGGAAGGATTAATGTTTGGGTGTTTGATTTACTTTTTAGCTGGTTTGGCATAACATAGTAGGCCATATGGCCTGTTCCTGTGCTGTACTCTTCAATATTTTGCATTCTAACAGGGTAATAGTAGTTTTGAATTTCAAGTTCCCTGTTATTAACTAGAATCTCCTTGGTGTGAAAGGCTTACTGATGGCAGAATTGTTTCTTTGAGCTTCATTCTTTGGTCCTTTGAGCCCTATAAAGGAGCAGTCGAATAAAAATGGGTCCACAATGTTTGTGCTAAGCAGGATCCCAAATTAAATGATTTTTTCTGATTGAATATATAGCTAATTAATAGGGCAATGAAGGAGCACAAAATAGCACTGGCAAACTAGATTAGCAGGATCTAGTTGTCACCTGAAATACTCCTCATGTTTATTCATAATGGAGAATAATGTAGTTGAAAAATTCAGAGAAGGGATCAAAAGGGCTGTGATGGCTTAAAAAGGCAGATAAATCCCTATACTCTGGAAGTCAGAGTATATAGTAATAAGGACAGCAAGCATAAATCAAGGAACCACAAGCTAGTTGTTTTCAGCATCAGTGGTTGGGAAATTATTGAAAAACAGAACAGTACAGGAACAGTCTCTCCAGTCCACAATATTCTGCTGAATTAAATAAACTAATCCATTCTGTTTGCATGTAGTCCACAACCCTTTATTCTCATCATATTCATGTACCTATCTAACAGCTTCTTAAAAACCTCTTACTGTATCTCAAAAACTTGAGGTATAGGATTAATGTGCACTCTGGAAGGCAGAAATATATCAAGTATCACAAAGTCATGCTGAGAAATCTTGTTTGACAATCATTATATTTCCAGGAAGTGACAAATTGTGTCACTTGAGTATGGACTGGCTGATGTAATCTGCATGGACTTTCGCAAGGCCTTCGTGAGTTTCTATGTGGGAGACAGGTCTAAAAGATAACAGCTCATGGGATCCAGGGCAAGACATGAGATTGATGGTGTGTGATAGTGAGGATTGTCTTTGGTTACATAACTATATCGATCAGTTGATAAAATGGACACAGACAGAATTTAAATCTGAAAAATATGAATTTTAGGAGGACTAGAAGGGCTAAATAAGTATGACTAGTAGAACCATAGGAAGTATGAAGAGAGAGAACTTGAAAGTACAAACAGAGATCTTGGCATACAAGTCCAAGGATCCCCGAAGATAGCAGAACAAGATACAAGATACTTGCCTTCATTAGTCAGAGCAAATAACTTAAAGGAAAACTGAGAGGTTACAAAACACTTAGATCACAGCTAGTCTACTGAGTACAGCTCAGGTCACTGCACTTTTCAATAATGCAACTGCTCAGGAGAAGGTACAGAAAGGATTTACCAGGATGACGGTAGAGTGAATTCTTTTCCTTAATGCAGAGAAAGCAAAAGAAGTACTTGACTAAGTAATACAATTAGCATGGGCAGAAATAGGATAAATAGCAATAACTTTTTCCCCTTAACAGAGATGGCTATAATCTGAATAATAATAGGTTTACAGCAAGGGGTAGAAGTTTTATAGGAGATCTGAAAAAGAATATTTCCTCCCTTGAAATGTGGAACACAATGATAGAGGGTGCGGTGATGGCAAATGATCTCACAGCAGTAAAGCAGCATTTAGATATTGAAACACCAAGACATAAAAAGTGGACAATGGAATTAGTAAAGATAGATACTTGATAGCCAACACAAAATGGTGGGCTAAAGGAGAGACAAGTCTGGCTCTAAATGAAGGATCTCAACCTGAAATACATCAACTGTCCATTTCTCTCAACAGGTTCCGCCTGACACCTTGAGCTCCTGCAGGATTACAGTTGGTGGGCCACAGGGTTTGTTTTACAGTAATAACTGCAAGTTCCTTCCTACTCACATACCATCCTAACTTCATAATATCTCATTAATAGCTGCAAGTTCCTTCCTACTCACATACCATCCTAATTTCATAATATCTTATTACAGAGAATTTCTCACACAAATCATGTCGTTCAAGGTGCTTCACAATGGGATAAGGTGCTAACATGAAAATAAAACACAAGGTTAAACAAATAGGTTTTCACCTGGTGTGTAAGTGCCAACTGAGTTGGCACCCCTAATAGTTTCAGGTACTGAGTTCCACAGTTTAACAATGTAGTTGAAAAAAACTGATCTGCCAATTATCTTTTGAGGAAGATTGTTTAAATTTAAGAGACCAGCAAAAAAAGACCTGGGAGTTTCAGCAAGATTATAAAAAAGTGATTCTGTGATGCACTCGGTCCCAGACCACAGAGCTTTAAAAACAAATAGAAGAACTTTAAAATCAATTCTAAAAGATACAGGAAGCTAAAGCAGAGTAGTTAGGATGGGAGTGACATGCTTCCTTATCCTGGTTTTAGTTAAAAGTCTAACAGCAGCATTCTGAATGTATTGAAGTCTGCCGATAGATTGCTTTGGAAAGCCAGCAAAAAGTGCTCTCCAGTAATCCAGTCTGTTCAATAAAAGGGCATGAATTAGTTTTTCAGCATCATTGCGTGATAGAAAGGGACGTACCTTTAACATATTTCTTTAAGTGTAAAAATGCTGCTTTGGTCACTTCATTTGGGACTTAAAATTTAAATCTAAATCAATAGCACCCAGGCTTATTACTTCTGATTTTACAGGTGGCGATAACTTCCCAAGTTTATAAAGAGGTTTCTCTCTTTTGGATTTACGACCAACTGAAAGCATTTCAGTTTTCCTGCATTTATTTTTAGAATCAGAATCAGGTTTATTATCACCGGTATGTGTTGTGAAACTTGTTAATAATTTTAACAAATTATTGTTCATCCATTTGTTTATCACAGCCATACCAGAATTCAGAGAAGATAGGGTGTAATCATTGACAGCTTCAATTGAGATAAAGAATTCTGTGTCATCTGCATACCTGTGGAAATCAAGTTTATGCTGGCTAATGATGTCTGCTAAAGGAGTATGAATATGGAGAAGGGAAGGCAACCAAGGCAACTTCCCTGAGCAACACCAAAAAGTACATTGCATCTCTTAGAAAAATGGTCCCCAAGACAAAAAAAATTTTGGTAAGGGCAGAGTCTGTTCTGTGCTTTGCCCCAATACTGACTGAAACATTTCTAAAACATTGGTCTCATTCAGAAACTTGGAAGTATCCTGCTGTTCTTTTACAATCATTGGGTTAACTGCTGGAAAACTATCGATCTGCACGGAGGAAGATACTTTGTTAGAAAGACTGTAGATCAGGAAAGCACCATGCTATGTCACTCCTCTCTTTAAGGGAGGAAAGCTCCACCCCTTCTTAAAGAGTGGAGTGACATTTAAAGGGGGACCTTGGCCTCAATACCTCCTTGTGCAATTGGATCCTCGATTTCCTTACTTGCAAACCCCAGACAGTTTGCATTGGCAACAAAATCTCTTCCACAATTTCTATCAGTACAAGTGCACACGGTTGCGTATTTAGCCCCCTGCTCTAATCACTTTATATTGATGACCATTTGGCTAAGAACAACTCCAATGCTATATTTAAGTTTGCTTACTTTCTGACTCTTGTCAGCACCTTTGATTTGGCCAACGAATCAGCATAAAGGAGGGAGAATGAAAAGTTGGCTGAGTGGTATCATAACAACAACCTCTTACTCAATGTCAGCAACACCAAGGAGCTGATTATTGATTTCAGAAGGACGAAACCAGAGGTGCATAATTCAGTCTTCATTGGGGGACCAATGGTGGAGGGTGTTCTACAAAATGTAGTGGATATGGGCCAGTTCATCACAGGTAATGCCCTCCCCTCCACTGAGCACAGCTATATGGAGCACTATCACAGGAAAGCAGCATCCATATTCAGGGATCCCCACCACCAGGGTGATGTTCTCTTCTCGCTGCTGCCATCAGGAAGAAAGGACAGAAGCCTCAGGACTCTCACTGTCTGGTTCAGGAACAGTTACTATCCCTCAAAAATCAGGCTTTGGAAGCAGTGGGGATAACTTCATTGAATTTCACTTGCTCCAACACTGAACCGTTACCACAACCTATGGACTCACTTTCAAGGATTCTTCATCGCATGTTTGCCATATTGACTTCTTACTTTTTTTCTCCCTTTTGTATTTGCAGTTTGTTGTCTTTTGCACAATAGTTGTCTGTCCGCCTTGTTTCATTGATTCTATTATAGTTCTTGGATTTACTGAATATGTTTGCAAGAAAATGTATTCTGAAGGATAAGGTTGTGAGGTACTTCAAGGCACACAATAAAATAGACTAAAGTCAGCATAGTTTCCTTAAAGGGGAAACCTTGTCTGACAAATCTGTTGGAATTCTTTGAGGAAAGAACAACCAAAATAAACAAGAGAATCAGTGGATGTTGGTTACTTGAATTTTCACAGGCCTTTGACAAGATGCTGCACATGAGGCAGTTAAACAAGAGCCAGTGCTATTACAAGAAAGATATTAGATGGATAGAAGGTTGGCTGATTGGCAGAAAGTAATGAGTGGGAATAAAGGGCTTATTCTGGCTGGCTGCTGGGGACTAGTGGTGTTCTGCAGGGGTCAGAGTTTTCGGGTTATATATTAATGATCTGGATGACGGAATTGATGGCTTTGTGAACAAATCTGCAGACAATGGTAGCTGAAAGGGCCAGGTAGTGCTGATGAAGCACAGAGTCTTGGGCAGATAAGGAGAACGGGCAAAAAGAAAAGGCAGATGAAATGCAGTTGAGGAAAGTATATGGTAGAGGGAATAAAGGCGTAGACTATATTCGAAGCTGGGAGAAAATTCAGAAATCTGAAGTGCAAAAGAACTTGGGAGTCCTAGGGCATGATTTCTTAAATGTTAGTTTACAGATTTAGACAGTAGTAAGGAAAGTAAATTAGCATTTGATTGCAAAGGATGAGAATATAAAGGCAAGAATGTAATGCTGAGACTTTATAAGCACAGGTCAGACCAACTCGGAGTAATGTGAACAGTTTTGAGCTCCATATCTAAGAAAGGATGTGCTGGAATTGGAGATCATCCAGGAGGTTCATGAGAATGATCCCAGAAATCAAAGGGGTTAACGTAGGAGGACAGTTTGATAGTTCTGGCCCAGTACTCGCTGGAGTTTAGCGGAAATGGGGGGGCGGGAGAGAGAAGAGAAGGAAAAAAATGTCATAGAAATGTCATTGAAACCTACCAAATCAAGGCCTAGATAGAGTGGGCATGGAAAGGATGTTTCCTATAGTGGCAGAGTCTAAGACCAGAGGGCACAGGCTCAAAATAGAAGGACAACCCTTTAGAACAGATGAGGAGTAATTTCTTTATCCAGAGGGTGGTGAATCTGTGGAATTTATTGCCATAGATGACTGGATTTATTGACATAGATGTCATTACTATATTTAAAGCAAAGGTTGATAATTTCTTGACTAATAAAAGTGTCAAAACATTACAGGAAGACGGAAGGACAACGGAGTTGAGAGGGAAAGAAAAGAATCAGCCATGACCTAATAGTGGAGCAAACACAACAGGCTGAATGAACAATAAATGCTGGTCTTTATACCCAGAACCTCCAAATATAGTTTTATTAAATGCATGCACAAAACAATATAAACAACCTGGGTCACTATTCTGTTGGAGAAAGAAGGCAGAGAGCTGTCCTGAAGAGATCTTTAAAATTAGTTCATGTTTCAATGGAGCAAGTGCGTGCAAAAACTGAGAATGGAAGATACCTTCAAGGAATCAATAGAAAGAAACACAGACTGCAGTATAATGTGAAACCTGAGTATGAATGAATTTAATAGTAAGCTTGGATAAGTAAACAAGGGAATAAGAAATAGGATTATTTTGAAAGAATTAGGCAGGAGTAGAAGTACAGACATGGACAGTTGGTCTTTTTACTCAGTTTCTGTGAAACATTCTTTGATATGCAAGCAACATTGGGTTGACAACTATACTATTGAACAGTAACTTCCTTCAATTAGACTGTCAATCAGAATGAAAATCCGAGATTTTGACAGCTTTTCAACAAAGTCAGGTAGGCAAGAGGAATATAAGAGAAATCAGAATGTAAATTAAACAAAGTTCAAAGCTTAAAAAATGCTCTTGGCATAGACACAGAAACCCAGCATAACGATACCCCGCATAGTGCTGATTCATTGCAACACAGTTAACCAATTCTTTATTGAAATTTTTAAAAATGACAAAAATTCATTCCAAACAATACTTAAAATTTTTCGAGTGGCTGCCATTACAGTAAACATTCAATCAACCAATGGCAGCGCTTTACATACACTCTAAGCCACTCACAGCCCATCACATTAGTTCACGCTCTGCCTCTCCCTTGTGTGTAAGCATTCTTGCTCCTTGCCAATTTTTTTTTTACCCATGATGTCTGGAAGACAGCCTGCAACTTCCAGTGAGAGTTGTACATCAAAGATGTCCAAGAAAAAAATTAGCATGGATGTGAAACTGCAAGTGATATGGCATTTGGAAGCTGGTGAGTGTCAGGTTGATGTTGCTGCCTCTTTGAAATTTGCAATTATCATCGATAATGACCCTGACTGGGAGTGAGGCAATAAGGCAAAGAGAAGTGTTCTCGACGTGATTTCCTGCTTCTGATAACTGCTTCATGAGAGGAAACTTAAGAAAAAAACATTCAAATCTCGATGCTTACTTGAAGAAGAAGCCAAGTTAGAGGAAGACCTCCAGCCTGATCCCTCCTCCAAGATGTAACCACCACCCACTTCCCTCTGCTGCTGCGATATTTTGCTACTCCACTGATACACAGGTTAGGCCTATATGCATGTTTGTTACTCCACGAGTTACTGTGTATACATAAAACAATACATCATACATCTTGGGTTTGAGGCACACATGGCCATGTACGCAATATTATAATGACCTCATTTAGCGCTGATTTACATAGCACTCCACCTCTGAGGACCGCATCCTCAGCATTAAGCGGAGTCTGAGTGTATTAACAATTTTTTATACAAGTGAGGTGCAAATTTAAAAGAAAATCATTGTTCTTTAATATTAAATCAATGCTTAAATCCTTGTGCAATGTGCAATCACATTGCAATTCTTTACTTACTGTTGCATTGGTCACAGGCATAAATTTTCCCTTCCAAGGCCTCAGTCTCTGTGAATTTTGCTAACATTTCTGTCAACAAGCAAGGATATTGGGAAGCATCTTCTTTTCCATTGCAGTGGTATCTTTCAGGAAATTCTAGAGAAAGGTCCCAGAAGGATTCAATTGTGTTGGATTTGTTGTCGCAAGTAAGGCATGTAACCTGTTTCAAAGGATATGAGTTAATTATTTAATTGGCAACTTCAACCTCACTTGATTCACTCCCAGTTAATTAAGTAAAAGAGGATCCCAAATGGATGAAATAAATTTTGCGTCAACAGAAACTTGGCAGTCCATCCATTTAAAGAGTATTACCATGAAGCTGGCTGAACGTAAATTAAAAATGGCAAAAGATAATTTTTTTATGGTTAATATCTGAAATGACAACATATTTCCCAGTTTTGAAAATGTAGGAAACTAACTGATGTTAAAAACTTAAAATATTTATGGGTTGACTGCATAGAAAATACTTAAAATAATGACAAGTAGTGGTACCTATATTCATACAAGGAAATCAATAGCAGCTATTGCTTGAGCTGTTGTGTGTAACAGGAAATTCCTTAAAGATATACGTGTAAATATACCAGGGGAGCCTCTGTAATGGAATACGCTTTATTCTATTACAGGGAATGCCTTAAAGAAAAAAAAGCAGTGCCCTTTAGCAAGTCATTATTTACCACCCTGCTGCATGACAGTGTAAACACCCTCAAGTAACTTTAATGTTTTACAGGATGAGAAAGACCATCAAGAAGTTCCGTAGGCATTACTGCACAGATCTGTAGGAATACTACCAGAACGGCCATACCAATAATCCCAACCACATTAGCATACCTCAGCACAGTAAAAAAACACTATGGGAAACTGATACCACGGCTGGTGAGGGGCCTGTCTGCAGACTTGCTTCATCTACTGCAGTTAACTGGACATGCGTAACTCTCAGGGGCAGGCTGAGCTTTAGAATAAAGAACACTTTCTCCTTTCAGCATACCAAGAGGATTATTTGAAAGATTCGTCAAAGTGCAGTTAATGGATGTACAAGTGACAGGCACTTTCAAACTGGTTTCACTCATTTTCTTCAACCAATGCTTCTGCATATTCACTAATTGCTGCTATTTGCAAACTTTGACAAAGTGAATAAAGACCATCAGACCACAATGAATTGGAGCAGAATTAGGCCACGTGGCCCATCGAGTCTGTTCCACCATTTCATCCTGGCTGATTTATTACCCTTCTCAACCCCATTGTCCTGCCTTCTCCGCATAATCTTTAACATCCTTACTAATCAAAAACTGTGCTTTAAATGTACCCAACAACTTTGTCTCCCCAGCTGTGGCAATGCTAGCTGTACACTACAGTATGCCAATGGATTACGAATTTCCCGACAGGAAAGAAGCAGTACACAAGGCTGAACTCCTACTTGTCTGATCCAGTGTCTATAAGCACAGAATCTCCAGGGCTATGTTCGTACACCCCTCCTGTTCTCACATTATACAAATGACCATCTTCACAGACAAATCCATTACAATCAGATGACATAACTGTAGTTGGTCACGTCTCTAATAATGATGTGACCTGCTATCAGAGAGGGGTAGACAGTCTTGTAGCATGGTGTGCTTGTAACAGCTTGCAGCTTAATGCTACCTAGACAATGCACACTAGGATTGACATCCGCCGACAGCCCCCAACCTGTCCCCTGCTGGAAAATGATGGTCAGGCTGTGTCTGTGGTTGAGTCATTCAAATTCCAACAAACTATTATTATCAATACACTGAGGTGGGTCAAGCTCATTACACTCATCACTAGGAAAGCCCAGCAGAGATTGTTTTCCCTACGCCAGCTTTGGAAACATAACATCTCAGGGCATATCCTGATGAATTTATACTCAGCCCTCACTGAGAGTGTTGTGACCACTTCTATCACCGTTTTTCCTGCTGTCTCCTCCCTCTCAAAGTCCAGGTTGCAGCAAGTGATCCACTCAGTAAAGATCTTTGGCTGTCAGCTACTGACAATAAAAGACCCGTTCATTGCCAGAGAGAAGAAGAGTGGAGAAAATTACTGCTGACTCCACCCACCGTACCAGTCACTTCTCCACAAAATTGCCACAAGTCTATCACCACCAGGTCTACACGTAACCTCCAAAACTTGTTTCCCGTAGGTGTTCGTCTGATCACCAAAACTCACTCAGGTGTAATATCTTAACTGTCCCTGCACAGCATCTGTAAAATGGCCTTTCCTGCTCTTCCTGTTCAGTTGATAATTGAGTCTGTTCAGAGGTTCACATTTAAGTTTGAATACTGACATTTGCACATGACTGTTCTGCTAATTGTTCATCACTCATGGCTGTTTGCACTACCGTCCTGGAAATTGTTGGTTGCTATTGTGTTGTCTGTTATGAAATACTCCTGTGTTTATGCTTGACACCAAACCACAACCAATCCTGGTATGTTTCATATGCTGGCAATAAAGTGATTCTGATTTCCATTGATTCACCTCCCTTGGTTTAAAGCAATTGCTTTTCACCTTCATCAAGTAGTATGAAGATGTGTAATTTTTATGATCCATTGTATGTTCCAGCCTTACAATGACATGTCACTTCACCTTTAAAAGACAAACCTTACTTTGTAAGATATGAAGTAATGTAATTTATAGAAATTTTATTTTACTCTTAAAAATACTGCTATACTCAAGTATTTGACTTTCTAATGAACCTCCTTAAAACAGGACAATTTTCAAATGTATGTACACAATTAGTGCTCACTACAGGTCCTTTGATAAACTGCAACTTTATATTTGAAATAATTGTGAAGAGTTTAAGAGCTCGCAATCTATTCTTATGTTGTTAAGATACAGTTTTATAAACTGTCATTCACTTGTAAGCTTTCCGTACATGTGCTTAAAAATTAATAACAGGTGTTTTCAACTTGCCCGAAATTATGTGGGATTACCTTGGTGGGAAAAGTTTACTATGACAGATTAGTTAAAACACATGCAAGAAAGCTTTGAGCCAATTCAGATGGCTCAAAGGGAAGGGGCAGCACTGGATCTAACCTTTTGGCATGTAGGCAAATGGAGGGAGTGTAAGCATTTTGGAGATGGTGACCATACACTTCAAATTTTGTTGTCAGCATGGAGAAGATCAAGGATGGACTGGAAATGAATATCCTGAATCAGGACGCTGAAATGTTGTTCCAGTAATAAAATGACAAGACCTGTTAGAAGGGAACTTGGAGCGGTCACTTGCAGGTAAGTCTACAGGGATTCAGTGGGAGTCATTCAAAAAAGAACTGCTATTTTCTGATAATGGTGAAGGGCAAAGTCAGAGTTCAAGTTAAGGGGCAGTGAATTTTAGAGGTTTGATAAATAATTTTTCGTAATCTAGAACAAGTTGCCTGAGGTGATGAGAGCAGGTACCCCTGCAATATTTAAAAAAAAATACAGGTTGAGTACCGCTCATCCAAAATGCTTGGGGTTGGAATATAACAATGTTAAGAAGTTAGCATCTCACAGGCCTCTTGTCACCCTGGCTATTTTGTAAGGGTCATAGCTTAACAAAAATCATAGAAGCACAAGTGTTTCTCACAAGATAAGCTGAGCAGGTGATATTATTCTTGGTATGCGACTCATGTAACTTCAGTCCTTGCTTAAGAACAACTTGTACCATTGTTTGATTAACTGCTGTAAGAAACATAGCGCTTGCTAGATAAGCATTATAAGGAATGCCTGTTTCAAGGGTGGGAAGCTCTGAGGGGTAAGCTTATGCCTGGCTGTTCCCAGACATAAGGGTAGTTAAGCTGTTACACGAACAACTTATGGCTGATAAGTAAAACAATACTCATCTGTCCAGAAACTAAGGGCGTGAACCCACCTGTATCTATGTATGTGATTACATATGTATGAAATATTGTATAATTTCTTAATGCATGCATTACTAAATGACAATAAAAGAGGACTGCGTGTCTTCATAATCAAAAAAAAAAAGCACTGTATTTGCTTCAGAAGCCAGAGACCACCGGAGCAGTCCAAGAGATTGCTTAAGGAGGGTTCTCTCTGGTAACTTGCTAATAAAGAGTTAAAGTTACAATCACCGTAGTACGTGGTGTCTTTGCATTGGGTAGATCGAAAGAAGTTTACGACAGGAAATGCTAGGGATTTTAGAACATATGAGATAGTTCGGGATTGCTGTCACTTCTGACTTTGAACTTATGTGCTACTGGTAAGAAGGCTTTGTCTTACACTTGTTTGTTACTCATGTACTGATGCAGCTATGCAGCGTGTTAAGATTTTTATAGAAACATAGAAAACCTACGGCACGATACAGACCCTTAGGCCCACAAAGCTGTGCTGAACATGTCCTTACCTTAGAAATTACTTAGGGTTACCCATAGTCGTCTATTTTTCTGAGCTCCATGTACACATCCAGAAGTCGCTTAAAAGACCCTATCGTATCCACCTCCACCACCGTCGCCAGCAGCCCATTCCACGCACTCTCCACTCTCTGCATAAAAAACATACCCTGACATCTCCTCTGTATCTACTTCCAAGCACCTTAAAACTGTGCTCTCTCATTCTAACCATTTCAGCCCTGGGAAAAAGCCTCTGACTATCTACACGATCATCGCCTCTCATCATTGTATACACCTCTATCAGGTCACCTCTCATCCTCCGTCACTCCAAGGCAAAAAGGCCGAGTTCACTCAACCTATTCTCATAAGGCATGCTCCCCAATCCAGGCAACATTGTTGTAAATCTCCTCTGCACCCTTTCTTCACAGTATGCTTTCTTAACCACAGAGTCAACCTGCACAGCAGTTTTGAGTGTCCTATGGATTCGGACCCCAAGATCCCTCTGATCCTCCACACTGCCAAGAGTCTTGCCATTAATACTATAGTCTGTCATCATATTTGACCTACCACAATGCACCACCTCACACTTATCTGGGTTGAACTCCATCTGCCACTTCTCAGCCCAGTTTTGCATCCCTATCAATGTCCCGCTGTAACTTCTGACAGCCCTCCACACTGTCTACAACACCCCCCAACCTTTGTGTCATCAGCAAATTTAATAACCCAGCCCTCCATCCAGGTCATTTATAAAAATCACAAAGAGTAGGGGTCCCAGAACAGAACCTTGAGGCAAACCACTGGTCATTGCAGACTATGACCCATCTACAACCACTCTGCCTTCTATGGGCAAGCCAGTTCTGGACCCACAATGTCCCCTTGGATCCCATGCCTCCTTACTTTCTCAATAAGCCTTGCCTGGGGTACCTTGCCAAGTGCCTTGCTGAAATCCATATAAACGACATCTACTGCTCTACCTTCATCAATGTGTTTAGTCACATCCTCAAAAAATTCAATCAGGTTCTTAAGGTATGACCTGCCCTTGACAAAGCCATGCTATTTCTAATCATATTATACCTCTCCAAATGTTCATAAATCCTGCCTCTCAGGATCTTCTCCATCAACTTAACAATCACTGAAGTAAGACTCACTGGTCTATAATTTCCTGGGCTATCTCTACTCCCTTTCCTGAATAATGAAACAACATCCACAGTCCTCCAATCCTCCAGAACCTCTCCCATCCCCATTGATGATGCAAAGATCATCGTCAGAGGCTCAGCAATCTCCTCCCTCACCTCCCACAGTAGCCTGGGGTACATCTTGTCCGGTCCCGGTGACTTATCCAACTTGATGCTTTCCAAAAGCTCCAGCAACATCCTCTTTCTTGATGTCTACATGTTCAAGCTTTTCAGTCCGCTGTAAGTCATCCCTACAATCGCCAAGAACCTTTTCCATAGTGAATACTGAAGCAAAGTACTCATTGAGTATCTCTGCTATCTCCTCTGGTTCCATACGCACTTTTCCACTGTCACACTTGATTGGTCCTATTCTCTCACGTCTTATCCTCTTGCTCTTCACATACTTGTAGAATGGCTTGGGGTTTTCCTTAATCCTGTCCGCCAAGGCCTTCTCATGGCCCCTTCTGGCTCTCCTAATTTCTTTCTTAAACTCCTTCCTGCTCGCCTTATAATCTTCTAGATCTCTATCATTGCCTAGTTTTTTTGAACCTTTTGTAAACTCTTTTCTTCTTGACCAGATTTACAACAGCCTTTGTACACCACGGTTCCCGTACCCTACCAACCTTTCCCTGTCTCATTGGAACGTACCTATGCAGAACTCCACACAAATATCCCCTGAACATTTCCCACATTTCTTCTGTACGTTTCCCTAAGAACATCTGTTCCCAATTTATGCTTCCAAGTTCCTGCCTGATAGCCAATTAAACACTTTCCTAACTTGTCTGTTCCTATCCTTCTCCAATGCTATGGTAAAGGAGATAGAATTGTAACTATTTAGTGACAATCTTGGCAAACTCAATGAATTTTTCTGTTGCTTCATGATAAGCAGTTGCTTTGTCACCACAATTCTTTAAAAATTAAATGTCATGCCTTTTGTTACATTTCTGCAGAATATTCACAATTCCCTTCAATTTTCCAGTTCATTGTGATATCTTTGCTGTTTTTCATGATCAGCATACTGTTAAGCAACATGCCCACTCCAACGTTGATGAATCCATTCTTTCAACACATGAAGATTTTCATTTCTCATTTTATGTAGTGTTTTTTTTCTAATTGTCATTAACTTCTGTTCATTACAAACGAGGTCATTTCTCAGAACTATCCGTGGTGCACAGAGCCCCGTGCATTGACGGGGAAACTTCCCAGCAGCTTGTGAAAACTTCCATTTGTGACATCATGTCAGTGCTAAAAAAAAATTTCAGATTTTGGAGGTTTTCGAATTTTGGAATTTTGGATAAGAGGCACTCAGCCTGTACTTAGATGAGCACCACACAGAAGGCTGGATGAGTACAGCTAGGTAGTTGATAGCAAGCACAGACCTGGTGGGCTGAAGTGTCTGCTTCTGTGCCTGTCATGACTATGTGAACATATGCACTGCGACAATCACTAAGTCCTTAAAACAGTAGTAATCATATCCGAAAACAACAGGAATTCTGCAGATGCTGGAAATTCAAGCAACACAGATCAAAGTTGCTGGTGAACGCAGCAGACCAGGCAGCATCTGTAGGAAGAGGTGCAGTCGAGAAAGTCGAGGTCCGCCAGAGAAAGCAGGATCTCCCAGTGGCCACACATTTTAATTCCACATCCCACTCCCATTCTGACATGTCTATCCATGGCCTCCTCTACTGTAAAGATGAAGCCACACTCAGGTTGGAGGAACAACACCTTATATTCCGTCTGGGTAGCCTCCAACCTGATGGCATGAACATCAACTTCTCTAACTTCCGCTAAGGCTCCACCTCCCCCTCGTACCCCATCTGTTACTTATTTTTATGCACACATTCTTTCTCTCACTCTCCTTTTTCTCCCTCTGTCCCTCTGAATATACCTCTTGCCCATTCTCTGGGTCCCCCCCCCCCGTCTTTCTTCCCGAACCTCCTGTTCCATGATCCTCTCGTATCCCCTTTTGCCTATCACCTGTCCAGCTCTTGGCTCTATCCCTCCCACTCCTGTCTTCTCCTATCATTTTGGATCTCCCCCTCCCCCTCCAACTTTCAAATCCCTTACTCACTCTTCCTTCAGTTAGTCCTGACGAAGGGTCTCAGCCTGAAACGTCGACTGCACCTCTTCCTACAGATGCTGCCTGGCCTGCTGCGTTCACCAGCAACTTTGATGTAATTATATCTGACCCTGTTTCCAATGCAGTGACGCAACTCAGAGAGCTGCTGCCTTAAAACTTCAGCCACTCTGATTCAATCCTGGTACCCAATGCCATCCGAGTAGTGTTGCAGGGTGTCCTCTGGTCACATGATTTTCCTCCCATATTCCAAAGGTTTACTGGCTACTGTAAATTGTCTTAAGTGTGCTACTGGTAGAATCTGGGAAGGGTGAAAGGAAATATGGGGAAAATAAAATGGGATTGGTGCTTGATGGTTAATCATAGACTCGCATAGACCAATGGGCCCCATTTCAATGCTGCCCTATGTCCAACCAACTCAATTGTTAATGTTAACTTACATACACCAAAGATGCTTTCCTAACAATAGTTGATCTTGCTCCCATCTGAGTTGGTGGGAAACAATTTACTGACTTTTATGGTTTATGGTTTATGCTTTATAAAATGAAATTCAAGATTAAGGCCTGGATCAATACCTGTTGATAGCAAAAACTCAGATCTCTAACGATTCTTGTATACTTGATCACAAACAAACACTTAAAACCACAAAACAATTTTCTAAATTTTAAATTACTTTCTTATATTAAATTTGTAAAAGCTCATACAGTTACAATATATAGTTCTACTACTGTGTTGCTAAAATGGTGTTTTCTTTTTAAGGAAGGAAGCCACTTTCAAAGAAACTGACTCAAAGACCAAAACTAATTGCTTATAAGGAAAATAAAGGCGATCAGTTTAGTTGCTCTTGTTGCAAAGCAGAATCCAAGAGACAAAATAACTGCCTTTTTTGTTATCTTTTCTCAGCAAAACCCTGGAAGCCTCCACTTTATTTTAATACAAGCTTCAAACATTTTCAGCTCAGCAGTTCAATAATAATTCAATTATTGAACTGCCAAACTGAAAAATGTTTGAAATAATTCAACAATAATTCATCATTCAGCACGAACTATAACTGATCACATCTTTAAAAATTTACCTCAACTTAAAAGCCAAGACCATAGACAGCTTGCTACAGCCAAGCAAGTCATCGATAAGGATTATCTATAAAGAAAGTAGGATAAGTTCAGGAAAATTTGGATAGACTTTGATAGAGGTTAGCCCCGGGTTTTGATCCAAGCGCAACACATAGAAATTTAAGTTTTGTGGATGTCTGAAGAGTAAGAAATTCAGGTTGTATACAGTATACATTCTCTGATGTTAAATTAAACCATTTAGGTATGCATACTGAAATAGAGACTGGGTGAATCAGTAAGCTTGCTCTGATATTGGCATTTCCAGTGAATCTACCGCCAGTCACTCCACCCCCCCAATCACCGTACATAAAATTGCATCTTAATCAAAAGAAAGAACAGCTTTTCCACTAGAAATGGTACCTTCTGCTGGGAAATGCCCAGATGAAATTGTCAATACAAGGTAATATTCACAGACTCACCCAAGCAGAGACTCAGGAGACTGGCAAATGAAGTGGTACATGTGCACATTTCTTATCTGTCACATCATAGTTCCTGTCACACAAAGGAGAGCATTTCTTGCAGTTTAAATTTTCTCCATTTTTAAATTGAAAGCCAGTCACTTGGAATATATAGAAAACCCTACTAACAAAGTAACTTATCAGTGAAGTCAGCCTCAATAAACTTAAGTGATTAGAGTAATCATTGAAAAAAAACTAACGAGAATCTACATGTCTCTATGGGATTCAGATTTATAATTTGGAAGTTTTTTTTAAAGCAGAGGGAACTTTTCTACACATCAATGCATGCAGAAAACAGGAAAATATTGAATAAATGAAAATTCCCAAACACCTAAAGTTTGCAGTACTGGTGCAGAGAAAAAGCCTACACTGCACTACTTTCTTACAATACAGCAAGAATAAACTGAAGGTTCTTGAGCATGATTTACAATTCCCTAACATGATCAATCTTAGCAATGCAGAGCAGAGTAGGCTCTTTGAGCCACGCCATCTCTGCAACTCCTGATAAATCTGAGTAAACCCTAACCTAATCATGGGACAATTTACAATGACCAATTAACCTACCCGATACATCTTCGGACTGAGAGAGAAAACCCATGGATTCCACAAGGAGATGATGCGGGAACTGAACTCTAAACTTCAGAGCTGTAATAGCATCACGTTAACCATAGTGCAACCCAATTCACTAAGTCCAATTTCCTGAACATCGAAAACAATTATGTTGCAGCGTAAATTTGTAACTCTATACAAAGAAATTTCTTTCATCACAAATCTAAATGACTAACCCTCTAATCGTGCAGCACCAGCTGGAGGAAGTAGTCTTTTGTTCTCTCTCCAATGATTCACTCTCAATCTTATTTTTCAATAAGATTAACTGCTATTCTATAAAATAATATTCAGTATAGATTCATTTTGCTCTCACCATGTGGGACAGTGCCTCATGCTAGAACTCAATCTGGCAAGCCTAAAATGCACCAACTCCCAAGGTAAACATCTTCTTTAAGGACTAAAGCAAAACACTACATATGCTACTCCAAGTTGTAGTGCCTTGCTAAGACAACACTAAAACTTTGTTATCTTTGTCATCCGATCATCATTTGTCTTCCTAAGTGTTTACTGTATTTGCATCTACACTGTATTTAACGAATCATACTAAGGAACGCCACTTTTATCTATTATAATTATTTCTTTCTCAGTTTACAAATTCTGTATTTATTCTTTCTAAGGTACACAACAACTTTATTCTCCATTTGCCATTTTATTGTCCATTTGTTTAACAATATAATTTTCCACAGTAGTAAACTATTACAAATTCTTTCGCCCTTAGATTTTTGATCTGCTATGCTCACATTTTATTGCCACTAAATAAAATAACAATTTAATGACAATTTCTCATACAATGACAGAATGTAAAACAATGCCAGGGGTACTCTTAACAGAAAAGGGGAACATGACAAAATAATCTCAATTGGTCCACAAGATATCCTGCTGAGGAAAAATTATTGATTAGAATGCTCGATGTAACAAGTTTTTTTATACTACATTATTTAAGCAACTCCACTTACATTTTACAGGTTCTAAGTTAAAAGAGTTTTGAAACCTACATGTCAAGTTGCACATCTGCAGAATGGACAAGTGCCATCAAAATTCCATCAAAATTCCCATTCTATAAAAGGCTAAATTTAAATGTTGGATGAATTACAAACAAAATTACACTTCTATTCATTTCTTTATTTCAGAATTTTTGTGGCTTGACCACACAAATTTATGCAACACTGACACATTAATATTAAGAATTCTACTTAAGCCAATCAAACAAGGATATCAGACAAATGTTATTACTTGGCTTAATACTGCCTCAAGCATTATTATTGTAATCAATGTGACTTAAGCACATGTCTTAACCTTCATTGTGGTATCAGTCCTGGTTCTGTTTACAGATTGAAATGGCACTGTAACTTTTGACAACTCAGACACGATAAGGCAATTTGCTTAACAAAATGTTTCTTTGTACTTCATTTATATGACAGACAGTCTCTCAGATTGAAACCTCTGAAGTGATTAAGCAATGGAGCTTAAAAGAATGATTTAGTCGTGGCCTCCCTGCAGCATAAAAGAATAAAGCAGGGAATCAGCATCCTAATTTCCATACACAATAATAGCCAATCAAAAAGGGAAACAAGCAGCAATGATGTCAGTTTAGGCAGAGAAAAAATGATAATTGATTAATACTGTAGTTCCCCAGGATTATTTTATAATTTCCTTGATGTCAATAAACAGTTTGAAAAAAGTAAATACATACATAATAAACTAACCATATTAGGCCACAAATCAGGTCAGAATTGGCAATAAGCATTGAATAAAACACGACAACCAAAGATATAGTAGGGTCCAGCGCATAGACTTCATCGATTAAACCTTGCCCAAGACCAGCGAGAAGGAGAGACCGGTCAAACACAGGCAGATGGTGCTGAGTACCTGCTCGCCTTCCACTCTCATTCTCATTGAATTCAATGTGCTCAACACTTCAATTGGTGAGAAATGGAGTTGATCATGGGCTCACAAACCACCTCCAGTCCGCACACTCTGCTTCAAACCTCAACCGAACTCCCTCGAAGACAGCAAAGCGCCAGGATGCTCAATCAGCCCAAAAACACACCAAAACGTAAATCACAGGTTCTAATTGCACCCAGCTTAGAAGTGGAATCATATTTGAAAGAAAAAGTAAAAGTAGTTCTGTGAAATGTCTGAAAGACATTGCCATTGGTCACATCATTCCTATTTATGTGCACCATTTTAATTGTTTAGAAATTCAATGTTTAGTTTTGCAATAACAGACAATTGCCTTGGAAACAATCTGGAAATCATACTTTTACATAAATTTTAAACAGATTTGATTCTTTGTAGTACATTTTTTGCTTAACTCCAGGCTCATTTCCATTCCTATTATGCCAGAAACAGGCATTACCAAAATAGAGACAGGGACAATGTCTTTCCTGTTTCCAGCTGGAATGGATACAAAGTCTTAACATACAACAGCACAGGTACAGGCCCTTTGGCCCAATCAGCCGTCAACCATGGTGCCCAACCAGCTAGTTCCAATTTCCTGCATTCAGTCTGTATCCCTCCATGTACCCGTCCAAGTGCTTCTGAAATGATACTTCTGTGCTTGATTCAACCCCTTCCTCTGGCAACTCTTTCCATAAACTCTCCACCCTCAGAGTAAAAAAGTTACCCCTCAGATCCCTTTAAATTTTTCTCCTCTGGCTTTGTCTATGCCCCTTAGTTTTGCACTCCCCTACCCCGGGGAAGACTGTTACCATCTGTTTTATCTCAATTTTAAATACTTTTATAAGATCTCCCCTTATTCTCTCATGTTCCAAAGAATAAAGGCTTAGCCTGGTCAACTTCTCCCCATGACTCAAGCCCTCTAGTCTTGGTATCGTACTCTTTCCAGTACTCCAAGTGTGGCAGTTTCACCAATGAATTATACAACTGCAACATAATGTCCCAACTCCTAACACTATGCCAGGGTAGTCAACCTTAAGCACAAATGATTTTCTAGCATATGTTATTCATTAATTTGAGGCAAAACATAACCAGATATATTTAAATGGATAATTCCAATATTTCACTTTTTTTTAAGGCATTTATCTGGCCCACCATCTGCTTATTAATATGCGATCCGGCCCACAGAGACAAAAAGGTTGCCGACCCCTGCCTTATGCCCTTTAAATAGATTATTTACCATGGTATCTTCTCTATAAACATATTACTCTGGTCAAAAAGCATGCTTGAAGCATAGCTTTCCTCACTTAACTTCCTTCCTACCCATTTAGATGGAGCCTCCATTTTGTATAATATAATATACAAGATATAATAAGGTGTAAAAACATTTTCTTTTCCTGTCCCTTGGGATCTCAAATAGCTTTTCCTTCTTCCATGTTTCCTGATAATCCCTACCAACATGATCAAAAAACACCAACCGGGACAAGGTACCAACATAACTCAGTATTTCCTCAGCTCCATTTTTTCTTTAATCAAATGATTACTAGACAGATCAAAGCCAATTCTTCTGAAGCCCTATCACAAATCTTATTCCCCAGCCACATCAATAACAATCTCAGTGTCTGATGCTTCAAGTATGCTTTTTGACCAAGGTAACAAGATTGTGTAGTATATTGTGTTACACATCTTGTGATGTTTATATAAAATATCCCATGCAAATGCAAGTCATTTAAATTAGATTTTGCAAGTATTCTAATATTCTTTCTAAATCAGACTTGCTTCCTTTCCAGCCAAACTATTTAAATGATAACAAGTACTCTGAGCATAAGCATCAACCACCACAAGGAACCATTTTCTGAAAGAAATCTGTGTTCTGAGCACAAATTGGAGAGAAGCACAAGAAAAGAAACAAAACTTAACAGTGCCCTAACATGCTATTTTAAAAGTGATTATTACAAGTTATGGTTAAAGAACTCAGGACATATAAATATGTAACCAGCTTTTTATAGCATGGTCCATGTTAGTTTAATCAAAATAAAGTTTGTTTACGATAAAAAAAAATTATGCAACCATGCAAATCATTTTCATTCTTGCATTATGCATTAACGTTCAATTACTTTTCTCAAAACCAGCCTGGGGTGGTACACTACTACAATAACTGAGGTGCTTCCTCACTCAAATGGCCTCCTCCCTGTCCAGTGGCAGAAGAACCCTACAGAATGGTCCCTCCCCACCCAGCCCTTGCGGTGGCTGTGCCAAACTTCACTGTGTCCTGTTATGTACCCCCAGGGGTCATTTTTTTAAATGGACTATACCTTTAAAAGGAGAGAGTGAGAGTTGTTCAATACAAGCACCTTGTTATTAAGAGAGAGAGGCGAAGACTGCTTTGAGATGGTATTATGGTTTCTCTACAGCATGTTTATACTTTTGCAAGGACACTGCCAGACCGACGGCTCAGCTCACCTGAAGACTCAAACCTCTCTCTCTCTCTCTCCATCACTACTCAACTCAATACCACAAACTGAACTGAACTTTACTCATCATTGTAAGACTATCTATTTACGCCTAGGCTTGAAGAAGCTTGGTTTTCATATATTTCCACACTTATATACATATAATCTTTGTTAACCTGTTTAATATATCTGACATTACATTACTGTATTGCGCAGTTACTAATAAATAATATTAGTGAATAGCAATACCAGACTCCAAAGTGTTTTCCATTTCTGCAGGATCTTTGACCCATCACAGGTTTCGTGACAGTCCCTCAGCACATACTCTTGTAGCCTGGAATGTGACAGTTGGCAGATTTCCTTCGTGGATATCTCAATGTGCTGGCAGACCAACAGGTCTCTGTTCGACCAAAGGGCGTCTTTCACCGAGTTGATGATCTTCCATCAACACCTGATGTCCATTTCTCTATGTCTTAAGTTGCAGTCTGAGATCAGAGAATACTCTGTCATGCTTTTTATCAGGATAAACCATGACACAGACACTTGCATCTGTCTCAATCTCTTAGCAAACCCAGTCCACAAAGAAAATGTCCACACTACAGTCATTTTAGAAGCAGCGCACAGCGGGAGTGATGTTCCAAGCGTGCAGGAAGGATCTCACTGGGTCTGTCACAGCTAGCCAGGTCTTGGTGCCTGTTGGTGAGATCTGGTGATGAGGCATTCTGCCAGATGGTCTGGGCAGTCTGCTCAGAGAAACAACCTGTTGTATCCATTGACCTCTTTTCCTAGTGTCTGCAGCATTTTCTATGCTAGCCACTGCCTGACGAACTTGTGGTTAAACGTGTTGGGCTGGAAGAACTTTTCCATGAAGGGCAGATAGTGCAGCAATGTCCAGCTTGGCAACACAGCCAGACTTGTACTTTGCAACAGAGGGGATAGATAGAACCTGAGCATGTACTGGTACTTGGTGCCACATACCCAGGTTCCATGTAGAGCATGATGCAGCCACACATGAAGGTGATTATCAAGGTGAGGGTGGCATTGGGTAATTGGGCACCATACACCTGAACAGCAGATTGTTCCCATTTAGAGGTAACATCCAGTCCTCATAGCCCCAATTCCTTCCCAATCTGTTCCAGCCTATTCCTGCTACATGTCTTGTTCCCTCCGAACCAGATCTCCAGCCCCTTCACATAATCAGACCTGATGGACCAGTCAGGCCAGTTCAAAAATTCAAAGATCAAAATAAATCTATCATGAAAGTACATATATGTCACCGTATACAACCCTGAGATTCATTTTCTTTGAGCATACTCCAATAAATCTATAGAATAATAACCATAATAGAATCAATGAAAGACTGCACCAACTTGGGCATTCAACTAGTGTGCAAAAGGCAAGAAACTGCAAATACAAAACAAAAGAAATAATGATAATAAATAAATAAGCAATTAATGAATACAAGATGAGTCCTTGAAAGTAAGTCCACTGGTTGTGGGAACATTTCTATGATGCCACAAGTGAAATTGAATGGCTCAAGAGCCTGATGGTTGAGGGGTAAGTAACTGTTCCTGATGGCAGCAGTGATAAGAGAGCATGTCCTGGGTGATGGGGGTCCCTGATGATGGATGCTGCTTTCCTGTGACAGTGCGCCATATAGATGTGCTCAGTGGTGGGGAGGGCTTTACCCATGGTGACCGGGCCATATCCATGACTTTTTGTAGAATTTTCCATGCAAGGGCATTGGTGTTTCCATACCAGGCTGTGATGCAGGTAGGCAATATACCCTCCACTACACACCTATAGAAGTTTGTCAAAGTTTTATTTATCATGCCAAATCTTTGCAAACTGCTAAGGAATAGAGGCGCTGCCATGCTTTCATTGTAATTGTGCTTAGATGCTGGGCCCAGGACAGGTCCTCCAAAATGAGAACATCAAGGAATTTAGAGTTGCTGATCCTCTTCACCTCGGATGAGGACTGACTCACAGACCTCCGGTTTCCCTCTCCTGAAATCAATAATCAACTCCTTGGTTTTGCTGACATTGAGTAAGAGGTTGTTATAGCAGCACTCAGCCAGATTTTTAATCTCCCTCCGACATGCTGACTCATCACCACCTTTGATTCGGCCTACAATAGTGGTGTTATCAGCAAATCTGAATATGGCATTGGAGCTTAGTCACAGCCAAAGCAAGAAGAGCGGAGGGGGGGGAGGGGGGGAACTAATCAACCTGTGAGGATGCTACTTAGAAGTCCTCTTCTTTAAGGTTATGAATCAGAGCTCCCCCAGTGAAACTTCTGAAAAGAGGTGTGAAAATGTCACATCTCATAACTCGTCCCTCACTTCCAACCCCTTCGACTGCAGGAGGAGTTGCTACTACTCTGTGTGGAGTTTAGGCAGTTCCCTCACACCCTGCCTTGCTTTCTGAACCCCTCTGCAGATGAAGAACCTATTCTCCTTAGCTGCTTCCCACCAGTGCACAGGGGAAACAAAGAGAAGTTTCAGGACTCTCCAACCTGAGTACCCCCTCTTTAGTAAATGATCATTCTCTGGGATAGCAGCTTGACATTCAACTTCCACAACTCCTTGCCTGCTATCTGGTCCTTCTTTAAGTGACAGGAGGCTTGAAGGAGGCGGTGGTCATATGAACAGCAGCATGGCATTGATGAATCTGACATCATGAAAATGTTGATCCAGGACTGGGCTGACTTGTCTAATGGTGACCATAAAACCAAAAGACATAGAAGCAGAATTAGGCCCTCGTCTACTCGCCACTCCATTATGGCTGCTTTATTATCCGTCTCAACAATATTCTCCTACCTTCTCCATGTAATCTTTGATACCCAGCTAATAAAGAACCTACCAACCTCCGCTTTAAATATACCCAATGACTTGGTCCCACAGTTGCCTGTGGCAATGAATTCCACAGATTCACCACCCCTGACAAAAGAAATTCCTCCTCAGCTGGTTTTCAGCTGTGCTCCTCCTGCAGGGGAGTTGGTGTTGTGCAGCATTTCCATCAGGAATCTGGACATGCTGTCCAGTCTGGTGCTGGCACTGTGGATCATCCAGCCACATCAATGATGCAGTTGAAGTCACTAACCAAAATGACCAGCTGGGATATCACCAGCAGCAGTGGGAACTGCTCAAGGATGGCTACCCACTCACTCTGCATGGGCAAGACATGCACATGAAGTAGCCAGTGTGGAGACTTTCGATACACCACCATCATGACCATCTCTGATAGTTGCAGAGGAGTGATAGCCTGCACTCCTCTAAGAAGGTCACATTAGCCTTGACCTTGACAAGGTATTGCAAGGCATTGACATATCACTCTTCACACTGTGCATATTTAAGGATGCCAGTTTTATTTCCAAAACTGAATTCTGGAATCTCAGTTCTTGTCCATTGTTAGTCTAATCCATCATGTCCAGTCTTAGTAAATTACCTCACTATTTGAGGGATCAGAGAGTGGTCCTCCCTTGAGTGTTGTGACATTGGTGGTGTGTCTGGGGAGGAGGTTGGTTTGTGCTCCTGATCCAGTGTCTTCCTCTGGACGACCTGCACCCTCCACTTCTCTGAGCAGCAGTGCATCGCACACTGTTATGCTCCTGGATTCCTAATAGCTCCTGTCTTACTCTCAGTCTGCAGTGCGTCAAGGTTCAAAATAAATTTATTATGTAAGTACATATGTGTCACCATATACAACCCTGAGATTCATTTTCTTGCAGACATATACAGTAAATCCAAGAAACACAAGATTAACCACACCAGAGTGGACAAATAACCGATGTGCAAAAGACAACAAACTGCACAAAGAAATTAATAATAATAATAAATAGAGAACATGAGATGAAGAGTCCTTGAAAGTGAGTCCATAGATAGGGCAAGTGAAGTTGAGTAAAGTTAACCATCAGGTTCTTGAACCAAAAGGAACGAGGGATAACTGTTCCTGAACCTGCTGGTGTGAGTTCCGAGACTCCTGTACCCTGTTCCTGATGGCAGCAGTGAGAGCATGGCCTGGGTGGTGGGGGTTCTTGATGATGAATGCTGCTTTCATCAACAGCCCTGTGCGGATGTGCTCTCCAGTTTGGTGTTCCCCCTGCCTGCTTTGCCAGCTTCCCATGTTCGCTTAATTCTCCAACAAGGAGAGGATGCTAGCGTCTGACTGCTGTTCTGCTTTTTACTTCCCATTTCTTTCACTCTCCACACCCATTGTCTCTTGGATGGTATCTTCAGGGACTCCTTTTCACCACATATCATTCCTCTTCTTGGCCCTCAGCCTACCCTCCCTAGTCTTGTGAAGGGGCTCTTATGGCTGTTGGAGCTCGAGACCTTTTCTCAGTCCAAATCTGTTTGTCTTGGAAGCAGCCTTTGCACTGTTGCTGGGATATGGCATTTCCCTGGATATCAACAACTTCAAAGTTTAAAGTACATTTATTATCAAAATGTGTATGAGATTTGTCTTCTTGCAGGCAGCCAAAAAGCAAAGAAATACAGCAGAACCTATTTAAAAAACACACAGCAAAGACCATCAAACACCTAATATGTGAAAGAACAGATCATGCAAACAATAAAAAAGTAAACAAATAACACACAGAACATTAACAGCAGAGTCCACAACCACAAAGCCAGTTCGGCGCTGAGAACTTCTGCCATCCAACGCATTCTTACAGGTGAGGTCAAAGAAGTGGTTACTGGTGAATTCTGGGATGCAGATGTCCTTCACTTCAAACCTGCAACACCCCAGTAGGAACTCCCAACGAAGTGGTCCCTGTTAAAAGGGCTCCCATGGCTGAGATCCTTCAAAGCCACCCTGACAGTGTTTCCGACCCCCAGTCCTCCTGCTAATGGGCTGGTAGCAACAGCCATCCTGACTGAGCTTGGATATTGATTGCTGGAGAAGAGTGAGATTGGTTTCTCAATCAGCATGGGCATCCACCGATCATTCAGCACATTAAGCTCATATTAATGTTACTTGATCATGAAGTGTCCCTCTTTTTCTTCCATCTTTAATATCAGTATCCCACCACGTACACTTCATTGTAGCCAAAAAGCTTTATCATTTTCACCACTGTTGTTCATTGTTATTATTATAAAATCTCAAGTACAAGTTCCTAGATTTCATTGCCTGGAACTTTCTTGTCACAAATGGTATTAGTCCATGACTGAATAACGTTTACACTTTGCTGCAAACAGGCATACACTGCTTTAGAACTGAATTTCCTCGAGAACTGCACATCCCCCTTCAGACACTATGAATGAAAGAATAAGGAGCCCTGAAGCAGTAGCCCAAAAACTGTCAGGTCCAGGACAATGCACCAGTGATTCCTACAGCGATGTCTTAGGGCTGGAATGATTGACTTCCAATAACCACAACTGCTGCCTTTTGTGCAAGGTGCAAATTCAACTAATGTAGTGCTTTTCCAGGATACTCACCAATTTCAGTTATGCCAGAATTACATAAAGTCAAACTGTCAAATGCTGCCCTGATGTCAAAACTAACTAACACCACTGGAATTGTTTTTTTTTAATTCCAAGATACAGTACTGTGCTATATATATATATACACATATACACACACACACACACACACAGTCTCTATTATGGACTGAGAGTGGGAAGAATCATGGTTGGGAAACAGGGAAGGAGCAGGAAGCACCAGAGAGACACTCTGTAATGATCAATAAACCAACTGACCTTGCAGAATGTCTCAGGGCTGGTTGTGTCTGTACCCATGCCACTCCCTGCCCCGGCACTACTTCTCTACCACTTGTTCCTCATCCTTCCCACCGCATCCACCCTCCCCATTCCCAGCATCTTTGCTCCCACTAGATTTACAAACTCATTGACAAATATAACACTGTGCAAAAAGTCTTAGATAGCTAGGGTGGCTAAGACTTTTACATAGTTCTGTAGTACTAAGACTGTGATGTCACCTGGAGCCAAGTGGTGCTGGTGAAACCCAAACAGGGCACTGGCGAGTAAGAGCCCTTCAATGGCACTGAGGACAGTTTCCATTTCTTCAGTGATAAGTGAAAATAGAATGACTGGATAGTAATTAACCAGATTGAAATCACCCTGCTTTTAGTGAACAGGACATTCCAGAGAAGTGTGCCATCTGGTTAGGTAGATGCTGGTGTTGTAATTACTGGTCGAGATACCATTAGCTCTAGAGGACAGATCTACAGTGCCTCAGCCCTATTGTTTTCCCTCAGAGACTAAGGGAAATTTCTGGAGGTGATGTACTCAACACCTATGGCTGAACAAATTTATGAATGTTTCAACCTTTTCATTAATATTCATGTCTAGACTTCACCTTCAGAGGTAGCACTGGTTTTGGAACTTCCTGCTCTCTTTAGCTGTTTAAGCTTCCTTCACAATTCAAAGCTGTTTGCAGGTAGGGTTCCCAGTATACCTTTCAATACTTCTTAATCAAACCTGGCATATAAGCATTGTAAGACAGAGGAACATGCCAATCCATAAGGTTACAGACTGTGCGTACACTACTGCTACCAGATATGATTGTCTCCACAGCAGGAAAGTCTGATTTTAAGTTCTGGATTGTTTTAAATCTACCCTATTAAGTACTTTTATAGTGCCACATAATATGACAGAAGGTGCCATAAATGCAAAAGGGCTTGTTCTCCCCTGTGACTGCAGTCATTGCTTCTGACAATATTATTATGAACAGTTGCATCTATCACAGGTAAACTGGAAGAGTAGGATTTGCTTATTCACTACCTTCCTCAAATCAAGTCTGGCCACAGTCCTTGCGACTTAGTCAACAGTGCCTGACCTAGCCTGTTGACTGGACATCAATGTACCCCATCTGGTCCTGCTTTGTTCAGTATTGCTCCAAACTTTGACCAGCATAGAGAGGCACTAAAAAAGGATGCAAGGAAGAAATCTGATGGACTCAATACCCAAACTGGACTGAGTCTTTCATGAGACCCAAGCCAATCGAGAAGCAGCTTTGGAGAATAAATTAGACATAGGAACAGATTTCAGCCCATTGTGGATGTTCTGCCATTCCATCATGGCTGGTTTATTAATTGCTCTCAATCCCATTCTCCTGCCTTTGATATAAACCTATCAACCTCCACTTTAAATATACCCAGTGACATGGCCTACAGAGCTGTCTGTGGAAATGAATGACTTACATTCAGCACCCTCTAGCTAAAGAAATTCTTCCTCAACTCTGTTCTAAAGGGATATCCTGTTCTATGTCCTCTGGTCCTAAACTCCAATATAAGAAACATACTCTCCACATCCACTCTATCATAGCCTTTCAAAATTCGAAGGGTTTTAATGAGATTCATCTTTTTATATTCTAGTGCTCTTGAAATGAGTGTTAACATTGCATTTGCCTCCTCTACCCAGACTCAACCTGCAAACCAACCTTTAGGGAATCCTGCACGAAGACTCCAAGTCCCTCTGCACCTCTGATTTCTGAATTTGTTCCCCATTTAGAAAATAGTCTTTGCCTTTATTCCTTCTACCAAAGTGCATGTCCATGCACTTCCCTATACTAGATTCACAGGACTACTGTCTACTGCTGATATACTATCATGTTATCCCTTCTGGTGGGTCTGTCCCCCTGAAGGGACAGGGCAAATGCAGAGATTATTAATAACAATAATCTTTACTTATAGAATACTTTCCATACTTAGAAAATTGAAATACCAAGACTTCTATAAGTGTTCATACTTAATGCTCAAGTACTTCAGCCACACCTTAGATAATCCTTGAACTTTAATAGAAAGCTTCCTAGGTTATTTGATCATGCTGCATTGTATAGCCTCAGACTTCACCTAAATGTTGCCCTTTGCTGATGGGAGCAAAGGTAAGTGGGACGAGAACACACAGTCACTAGACAATGATACAGAGCCTAACTCTGGCTGATGTTTTCATCAAAGCTCATTCCAATCTTGCCCAACTCAGCAATAACAGTGGATTAATCTACGTTTTCTAGGCTCCAATTAGCTCTGGGCAATAAGTGGCTAAGCTCACTTAGCTACTCAGGACTTCATGTTTTAGTTAGAGTTATTTCAACTTCCTAATGTAATTATGCAATGAATCACAAATATTACAAGATAAATGCATAAGATCTTAAGCTCTTTATTACGTTAATACCATGTGTATCTTGGTCTCTCTAAAAAAAATATAGCAAATTAAAATATCTTCTTCAATCTGAAACCAAAATGGAAAGAGAATTTAGATTATAGCTTTGATCTATTTGGTAATGCACCACCATATTACCAATAAATATTCAGAAAGCAACACAAAGTTTAGCTTAACATGATCAATACCTGACTGAGTAGCTGTCCATGGAAAATGGTGTTAATCACATTCAGAACTCTTTTGATTAGTTTTCGCTGTGATATAGGAATCGTTGGTGTATACACTGTTCTTGAAGCTTCCAACTCCTGCTGAACCTTATCCAACAGCTCGCAGAGGAACTCCTGAGCATCCTGCTGGGCATATCCACGGAATGTTGGAATAAGCCGCCAGACACAGTGCAGCATAGAAAAGGGAGATACCAATGCCCATTTGCCAGACCACATGACCAGAAAAAGTGTATGGAGCTCATGGCAGAGAGAAATATGCTTTGAGTTAGGCTCTTTTCGTTGAATGAGCTCTCTACTTTGGCTCTGAGATGCTCCCCCACTTAAGCCTTCAGAAAAACTGGGTCGCCTCAGACTCTTTTCCATATCCAGAGATGAACTTGAACTTACGTCACCAAAATATTGCTTGCTAGAAGACCTGGTTTTCCCATTTGCTGTACCAGCCAGCAAGTCTTGGGAATGACTTAAATCAAGATCCAAGAAACATTCACAGAACACTTGCAGATGACTAAGCACCTGTAGAATGGAGTTCATATAGCAAGTATTACCCAAATTCCTCAGTCCTGTCACACCTGGTGTGACGGTTGGCCTCCGTTTAATGGGAGAATCACCAATTTTTTTCAATCTGACTGTACCTGAAGGAAGGCCAGCTGTTACTGCTGGAGATTTTGCAGATGCATATTCAGTTGACTGGCCATTGGAACGAGGGGGTTCTTTTATACGTGAACTCTTACATGGTGGCAAATTTGAAAACTTTTCACACAGCCGTCGTTTCAGCTCTTGTCGTCTTTTTCTGGCATCTGCTCTTTTAATTTCAGCCTCCTCCTTTAGTCGCTCTTCTACAAGTCTCAGTTTGCCTGTGGGTGTCAGCGCAAACCAAGACTGGAAAATTTTAGACAAAAGCGATCTACGCCGATGCCAAAGTGCTGTGAACATCCTATCTTCATTTCGCAGCTGTGCTTGTGTACATCCCCGAGAAAGGTAAGAGTCATCGCCGCCTGCCATTGACCGCAAAGTCCTACCACTTCTAGTTGTACGGTCATAATTTTGGCTCTTAATTGCACTTAATGTGCTCCTCAATAATTTTAGATCACCTGTGGCATTATCATTTAACACATAGTCATCACATATATAACAAAACACATACAGTTCATTTACTTCCAAGGCCACGGGGTGTTTACTTTCCTGAAAATGTTTGAGTGCATGTTCTTCATTGTATCGTCCACAAGCAACATTTGAACAGCTGAGACATGCCCACATCGATTCTGTGGTATTGCATTCCACACAGTGCCATTTTTGAGGATTTAAAATTGAATGATCCTGGGCAAGCCGTAGCCGCCCTACATGCTTGCACTTATCCATCAATTACAGGCAACACCATTCTGGAAGTTCGACGATAAACATCCAACACGATAAACTGCAAAAGATACACAAAAAGCTGAGCGTGAGTAACAATCATAAAACATACATGAAATTAAATTAACTTTCAAATAAGCAGGATATGTAACATAATGTGCAGTTCAATGTGGGATATTAATATTTACAATTCCAGGCAAGAGGAAAGATCATATTTCAGATAAAGATAAACATTTACCAAATTCAGATACATGCAAAGCTGCAAGGCCAGAATGACACTGCTTAACGACTAGGCACATATCTACAAGTTTCCTCATTCAACTAAACATGGCCAACTGAAATAATGTCAAAAGTTCTACACATTTTTGATCATCTTGTGGTCATTTTGATCACCAGAAAAGCATAAAAAGGGTCAAAGTGCATAAAAATACAGATTGCAACCAATTATTATTTTGCTACTCAAAGTTAATTTTATTCTCTAAAATTTTAAATGTGTTTACAGAAGCACTTTATAATACCATACTGGAAATTAAGCTTAATCACTTTGGAAGTTAAAAAGTGATAAAGGAATACAAGTAAGCTTGCTTTTATTAAACATTTTTCCATCAACTTTCCAAACACAAACTGAAGAATTCCCTGGATAAATTATACATGATTATAATGTCCACATCCCAAGATCTTTTATCTACTACTTTCCAAAACTTACATCAGATCAGGAAACCAATGCCTAAGAGCAAGAAATATGGACACAGAAAACAATGTTAAATTTACTAGATTTTCCTTAGTATAAAGTAAATGATCACGATTTTCTACAGTGCATCAATAGCTATACATAGGAATGCAACAAATAATGGAAAGCACAACTACCAAACTGGTAAACTAAGCAATCAACTTCAAGATGCCACAAATTTGGGAAATGTGGCAGGAAACCTACAATTCTGGGAACCTAGTTCATTTTTTCATCATCATCTGAACATTTTGCTAATGAAATCTACTGCTTTTCAAATCAGAGGAAATATCAAGTAGCATTTGGAGAAAAAGAACTGTCACCCTTTCAAAAGAACTTCAATTCAGAGATGCAACAAAATAAAAAGGCTCATCATCTCTTTCTTTTAATTTGGTAATGTACCATTCTGCCACCATCTTCTCTTCTCTTCTCCAGCTCTGTCCAATGCCAGTGATATTTGTGAATTAGGAGTGTTTCATGGGACTATTTTAAAGTTTGGATTTCTATGCACTGGAATATGTTCCACCTTTAGAAACCACATTCCACAATTATCTCCTTTTGGACTCAACCTTTTCAAATATTTTTACTGCTATGTAGACAGTTGTCTGAACAATTTTACCTGGCTTACTTCCTCTAAAATATATTTCTTTGAACGTAGCCTTCAGTTTCATCGTGAGCTGCCATTAAACTGGTACCAAGGATGGAGTTGTTGTTATTGAGGAAATAAAACTTTTGTGCAGAAGCAGAAAGCCAATTCTGTTACCATCTGGTAGACCAGAACTAGATGCCAGCCAACCATTTCCCACTTGTTTCTATCTTCCCAACATCCAAAAGGAGGGTACTGATACACTCGATTCTTTTTCCTGCTCCATGGAACTGCTGTCCTTTATCTATTTTGCTGTGTAGTCCAGTTGATTCACACTGACATCTGTAACAGTCTGTCCTACTCCTCTAGCTTTTAGCTTGGTCTGGCTAAGCACAGCTCCAATTCCATATTTAAATTTGCTGATGACACCACTGTTGTTGGCTGAATTAAAGATAATGATGAATCGGCATACAGGAGGGAGACTGGACATTGGTTCATTGGTGCCATAACAACAACCTCTCACTCAACATCAGTACAACTGAGCAGCCACTACAGGAAGAGGAAACCAGAGGTTCAAGAGCTAGCCCTCATTAGGGGAATGGAGGTGGAGGGAGTCAGTAAATTTAAATTCCTTGGCTTTAAAATTTCAGAGAATCTGTCCTGAGACCAGCACACAAGCACATCACCAAGAAAGCACGGCAGTGCATCTACTTTTAAAAGTTTGCGTAGATTCAGCATATCACCTAAAACTGACAAATTTCTATAGATGCACAGTGGAGAGTATCATAACCGGTCGTATCATGGTGAGGTACGGAAACACCAATGTCCAAGAATGGAAAAGTCTACTGAAAGTGGTGGATACAGCCCAGTCCAACAGAGACAAAACCCTCCCCACATTATTATTGTGATTATGAGGACACGCAGTCCCCTTTTATAGTTATCTAGTAATGCATGCATTAGGAAATGATAAAATGTTTTTCCAGAATGATATCATGAAAAACCCATGGCAAACTGACTTAAAAAACAAAAAACACATAATTATAACATATAGTTACAACGGTGCAAAGTAATACCGTAATTTGATAAGAACAGACCATGGCACAGTAAAAGTCTCAAAGTCTCTCGAAAGTCCCATCATCTCACGCAGACAGTAAACCTCCAGCGCCGCCAACTTGCCGATGCAACATCCCAGGAGCATCCGACTCCAAAACTGTCCGAAAAACTCCGAGCCTCAAACCACCTATTTGACACCGAGTACCGAGCACCATCTCTGCTGAGCGCTTTGACCCCGGCCCCGGCAACAGGCGATAAGCAAAGCCGAGGATTTGGGGTCTTCGTCTCCGGAGATTCTCGATCGCACAGTAGCAGCGGTAGCAAAGCAGGCATTTCAGAAGTTACTCCAGATGTTCCTCTGCGCTTCTCACAGCTGTCTCCATCAAATCCGGATTGTGCACAGCCCCTAGTTACACGTGATATCATTCGGAACGGCCGCGCACACTGTGTCGTGTCGCCACCTTCTCCTCCCTACACAATCATGTATTTACAAGGAGTACAGCCACAAGAAAGCAGCATCCATTAGTAAGGTGTCTCACTATCCAGGCCATATCTTCTTCTCACAAACAAGAGAAAATCTGCAGATGCTGAAGAGTCTCGGCCCAAAATGTCAACTGTACTTTTTTCCATAGATGCTGCCTGGCCTGCTGAGCTCCTCCAGCACTTTGCATGTGTTGCTTAGATTTCCAGCACCCTGCAGATTTTCTGTTGTTCATGCCCTCTTCTCACTACTACAATCGGACCTGAGGTACAGGAGCCTTATGTCCCACAACACAAGGTTTAGCAACTATTATTAACCTTCAACCATCAGATTCTACAACTCATGCCTTTATTTTCCTGTAAATGCCTGCAATCAAATGAATCTCAAGGTAGTACAGTGGATTCTGGTTAATTAGGGCAGCTGTTTATTTGGGCCAACTCTTAAAGAACAAAAACTGATTGAGAAAATAGCCAGGATTCCCTTCATTCATTTGGGACACTAGGATGCCTAATTGGGGCAGGACATTTGCCAGTTTCTAACTAGCCATGTGTACTTGTGTGGCCGATAGGCACAACACTATGCTCAGAGCATGTGTTTGTTTTCAAAAAGTCGTGATTTTTGTTACTGGTAGTTGGTAAGAAACAAGCTGTACAACAATTCAGAACTGTTTTGCTCACCGTGGTTTCAAGCATTCGGGCTTGGAGATGCCAGAAACGGCTGGGAGTCAAAATGATATTGCTACTTCAAGTTAGGAACTACGAAGGATTTGAGGGTTGACAACTATGTTGAATGTTACAATGAAAGTGAAGATTTAGAGGATGCAATCCTAACTATTAGGAACTAAAACACAATTTTATAGTACTGTAGTATTAGGAGTGTTCTAATTTGTTCCTCATTTCATTTAAATAAATAATTTGTTACTTAGTTAAATGGTAGTTTATTCTTTTATACCTTTTTAACTATTTCTATGAATCTATGGCTAATCGGGACAGCCACTTTATTGGACTAAAACATACTGGTCCCCATATGTCCCAATTGAAATCTACAGTATATGGTGACATGTACATGCTTTGATAATAAATTTAATTTTACTACAATTTTAAAAGTGTCAAATTTCCTTATTTAATAGTCAAATCCCTTTATTACATCCATGCTGCACCACAGGGATTTCCTGAGCATATCATCATACCCTGTCCATGAATGGATTTGCTCTTACAAAGAACAATTTACTTCAACTTCATTCACAGCCTCCAGATAAAGGCATTTTACTATAACTACACTCATCCTCCTGACCAACAAACTGCATTCCAGTTACTGCATAGTATCATATCTAATCTCAATTCCCTCTATGCACTCTGAAGGAATCACTCCATACTCTGATCCACTCCACCTTTTCCATAAATGCATCAGATACAATGCTACCCAGATCCACTAAATTAAGTGGCCTGATGAGCTCAGTCTTTTCAATGTGTTCTCCTCAACAGAACCAATTGCTTACACTTTGGACCATCTCAAAAAGATGTAACATGTAGAACTTCACACTAATAGCAAAGTAACATTCCATAATATGTAGCACTACGTGTGTACATCGACTAAATGCTGTCACATGTTTGACTGCACTCCCCACGTTCATGCTGACTGAGATAAAATGTGTTTTTTTTTCCAGAAAAATCTTTTGAACTCTGCTTTGAACAGAAAACAATCCTGTAATACTTTTATGCTTAAAATGTTAGTTAATGCTGCCCACCTGTGCAGTATGGTTAAACAGCATTGAACAGAAAACACACCTACCATTTCGAGATGAATGCTTCAGTGTCGTCACATTGGGTTCATTTGTTTGCTATTTTAGCAAAGCTGTCAAGATAGGTGGAAAAAAGTCCCATACTAATAGATTGTTTGCATGTATTATAATTTATTAACAAATATGATGACACCATTGTACTGTCAATTAAGCAAGCATTGGATTTTCTGTAATTAATTCCTGCAGTAGCTTTAAACTGGCACCCCAGTGTGAGCAGTTCTCAGATGACTTACTATCAAGGGAGGAATACTCCTTTCAGCACAGTCAAAGCCTACCAGTTATATGGAGATAATCCAGGCAAGGAAAGAATTGCTGAAATTACTGGACAGGAATTTTATTAATCTCACCAGTATTCACCAGAATGTCCAAGTGTCATCTGAGATTATTTACTCAGGTCTATGTGGACCTAATATTAACAAACTACCAACATTGGATGAGATGAACTAATTGAAATGACTACTTTTGATATGATGGCTGACTGAATGATATAGTGGGCTCCTTCTTATGCTCCCTTGTTTACCTTGATATCCTTAAAAATTAACATTAAATTCAAAACACATTTGTGGTACACTCCTTTGCCTAGAATAAGTAAACAAAGAGTATAATAATACTGATTTTATTCAAGGTTAGTGAAATGGTAGATAATTGTTATATGATGGAGTTTCCACAGCAGCAACAAATAAAATTGGTTTGACTGGCACCACAAGACTGTCTGTGGATAATGGATTCAAAAGAATGATAGGAGTGAACCAGGCCACTTTATTGAGTGCTTTTTTCCGAGCCAACTAATGACAGTCAGTTCAGACTGCATGGAAAAATGTCAGCAGTATGAAAATGTACGCCTTCTGACAGAGCAGAAAGAAGGGAATCAACAGGTCGCAAAGTGTACCAAAAAAAGAATGAATGAACTTGAAACCAGGAATCTATGAAATTAAGTAATTTTCAGAATACATTTGTGACTTTAGTGCAAAGGTAAGCAATACCCAGATCCAAATAACTTCACAATGCTTGCAAGATAAAAGTCTGAAGCCAGATTTATTCACGTCCCAAATGAGAAGGTGAATGATAAGTCTGAAGCCAGAGATATCATTCACGTACTCATTTGGTCTCCCACAGTGCACTTTCAGTTACCCACAGCATAAAGTGCTGCCACCTCAGTCCTTGTCACACCAAGTAACATTCATTCATCTACTGTGTTAGTAACCTACAATAGTGATTTTTATAGACTCAATCAAATAGTTTCATACTGATTTCATAATCTCCTCCAGGCCAAATACTCTCAGAGACATCTGCACTTCCCCAATTTTGTCTTCCCACTTCCCTACACTCTCAATTAAAAACAAGAGCTCAACTGTTAACAACTATGAGTAAAAGAAAATCTGCAGATGCTGGAAATCCAAGCAACACACAAACACAAAATGCTGGAGGAACTCAGCAGGCCAGGCAGCATTATGGAAAAAAAAAGAGTATGCTTCGGGCTGAGACCCTTCAGCAGGACTGTCCTGATATTCCTCCAGCATTTTGTGTGTGCTATCAACTATGCCTTTTCTCACTCAGCCCCAAGCATCGAAACCGCTTATCTAAATCTCCACAGCTCTCCAATTAAAGAATCTTAAACTTTACAAAGCTTTGATCACTGATCTACTCATTCCTTTTGATTCAACATCAAAATGTTAAACCAGTCTGAATTCCCATGGCTGCCAACTATTTTAAAGACATTACATATGGGTAAGCTCGTAGTGTAATGGCATCAGCACTGGACTTCAAACCCAGCTGGGCAGTCTGGCAATCTACTTCCTTACACATATGTAAGAATGCTGTTCTTGGACTACAGTTCGGCACAATTCCCTCCAGGCTCAACAAGAAGCTCAGAGACCTCGGCCTTCACCCTGCCTTGTGCAGCTGGATCCTGGACTTCCTGTCAGATCGCCAGCAGGTAGTAAGAGTGGACTCCTTTACCTCTGCCCCTCAAGGCTCCCTCCTTTACTCCCTGTATACCCATGACTGTGTTGCCATCCACAGTTCCAATCTGCTAATTAAATTCGCTGATGATACTACACTGATTAGCCTAATCTCAAACAATAACAAGGCAGCTTACAGAGAAGTCATCACCCTGACACAGTGGTGTCAAAAAAACCTCTCCCTCAATGTTGCAAAAACAAAGGAGCTGGTCGTGGACTCCAGGAGGAATGGGGACAGGCTAACCCCTATTGGATCTGGGGCTGAGAGGGTGAACAACTTTATGTTCCTTAGTATACACATCACCGAGGATCTCACATCGTCTGTACATACTGGCTGTGTGGTGAGAAAAGCACAACAGTGCACGCTTCACTTCAGACGGTTGAAGAAGTTTGGTATGGGCCCCCAAATTCTACGAACTTTCTACGGGGACACAATTGGCTGCATCACTGTCTGGTATGGGTACTGTACTTCCCTCAATCGCAGGACTCTACAGACAGTGATGCAGACAGCCCAGCACATCTGTAGATGTGAACTTCCCATTATTCAGGACTGTTACAAAAAACTGTGGGTCAATTGTTTAAGAAAAATAACCAGATGGCTTGAGTTGCAAAAATAAATTGAGGTGCTTTTATTTATCTCAAAACAAGGCAAAAACTGGGGAAAAAAAAATTATATATATTTTTTCCAATTTTTCCAATTCAAGATCTTCAGTGATCATTCGGGATTGACAGAGTATCATGACAATTCACAGGCTGTGTTAAACTGTCCAGAACACTACAAAGTTTAAAGGTTACAAGTAAAAAGGAATGTCATATGATAAAAGCAAATCACACTGAGATAAGGCACTGAGAAAAATCATTGCTTGTGGGTCAAAATAACACAAAAGCTAGTAAGGTTTGACTGGGTCAGTTACATGTCCAATTATATCCCCCTATGGCAAGAGGATCTACTTGCTTTCAATTGAAAAAGGTTAATATTTTCAAGTTTGGAAATGAAATACACATTCTGTGGTATACTTTATACTTAATTGTCACCAAACAATTGATACTAGAACGTACAATCATCACAGCGATATTTGATTCTACACTTTCCGCTCCCTGGATTACAAATATTAAATATTTAAAATATTATTAATAATAAAAATTAGTGAATATTAAAAAATTAAATTATAAATAATAAATAGAAAATAGAAAAATGGAAAGTAAGGTAGTGCAAAAAAATTCCAGAGGCAGTTCTGGATATTTGGAGGATACGGCCCAGATCTGGGTCAGGATCTGTTCAGCAGTCTTATCACAGTTGGAAAGAAGCTGTTCCCAAATCTGGCCGTACGAGTCTTCAAGCTCCTGAGCCTTCTCCCGGAGGGAAGAGGGACGAAAAGTGTGTGGCTGGATGGGTCGTGTCCTTGATTATCCTGGCAGCACTGCTCTGACAGCGTGCGGTGTAAAGTGAGTCCAAGGACGGAAGATTGGTTTGTGTGATGTGCTGCGCCATGTTCACGATCTTCTGCAGCTTCTTTCGGTCTTGGACAGGACAACTTTCATACCAGGTTGTGATGCACCCTAGAAGAATGCTTTCTACGGTGCATCTATAAAAATTAGTGAGGGTTTTAGGGGACAAGTCAAATTTCTTTAGTTTTCTCAGGAAGTAAAGGCGCTGGTGGGCCTTCTTGGCAGTAAACTCTGCTTGGTTGGACCAAGACAGGTCATTTGTGATATTGACCCCGAGGAACTTAAAGCTTTTGACCTCTTCCACTTGCGCACCACCGATGTAAATTGGGTCGTGCGGTCCGCTACTCCTTCTGAAGTCAACAACCAATTCCTTTGTCTTACTGACGTTCAGGGATAGGTTATTGTCTTCGCACCATGCCACCAGGTTCTTAATTTCCTCTCTGTACTCAAACTCATCATTACCCGAGATACAGCCTACAATTGTGGTGTCATCAGCAAAATTATATATTGAGTTTGATGGAAACTTGGCTACACATTGCTATTATGCAATGCAATGAGAAATGACAAATAAAAATGTCTTGATGACAGACACTGACCAACAATCAGCACGTTATCGAGAAGTTGCTTCATGCAGTAAAATTGTGACTGCAGCAATATTGTGTGTGTGTGGTGGGAATATGTGGGACAGTAAATGCTTATTTAACGAACTTCAAGACCATAACATGTGAAAATGCTATGCTCAACAATTGCATTTTCAAAGTGAAATCAGTTATAATGAAAAGAAGCACAGTGGTCAATTTGCATTTGGCAAGACTCCACAAATAACACTTGAAGACATGACAATATTGGTCACAGGGTTGGTACTGCGGAAGATCAGAACTTTACTACACTTTAAAAGGTGCCCTGGAATCAACTGAAAAAGTACAGCAAGTGTGACTTCAATACTGTCCAAACTCAGCACCTCTGATCGGGCTACTCCCCCAGTAGTCAGGGAAGTCAGCTTCAAATGTATGTCTAGAGTGGGCCCTGAACTCTGAAGATTTAATATACCCCTAAAGCTAGGTTCCCAGAATCTAGCACAGTTTAATAAAGCTAAGAACCTTAAGTAATATTTTGTCATTTGGATTTTCCCAGATTTCTGTGCAGATGCCCTCTATTATGTGCATCTTTAGCCACTTTAAAATTGTACCATTTAATATTATACTAGTAGTTTTTAAATAAATCACGTCACATTCTTTAAAGCATAAATTTCATCCGTCCAGTTGATCCTTTTTGCAAAGACAAATAATTAGCTTTATTTGTCACACGAACATCAAAGCATGCATCCTTTGCATCAATTCAGTTTGTTCTGGGCAGCTCTCAAGTATCACAATGCTTCTGGTACCAACACAGCATGCTCACAACTCACCAACTTTAACCACGTCTTTGGTACGTGGGTGGAAACCAGATCAGCCAGAGGAAGCCTACCCAGTCAATTAAATTGAATGATCTTTATTGTCATTATACTACGTACAATGAAACTGTTTGGCTTCCTCTCAAGCAATTAAATAAAGCGGTAGATAAAAACAAGACAGTAATAGAAAAACAGTATTAAATAGATAAGTAGCAGAAAATAAGTTGCAGCAGCGCCAGAATATCACAGTAATGCACAAAGTGCCGTTAGTGCAAGTATTTGAGTCCTTGTGTGTGCTCACAGTTTCAGTCATTGTTCTGTGGGAGTGGTGTGATGGAGGCCACAGCTCTGGGATAGAAGCTGTTCATCAGTCTATTTATTCTGGCTTTTAGTGTCCTGAACCTTTTGCTGGACAGCAGCAGGTCAAACAGGGCATAAACTTCTTAGCAACAGCAGCAGGACTTAAACCCCAGCCTTAAAGTAGCGTGCTGTTGCACCTCTTAGTGTGCAGGCTTTTAAATTTTGCCATGCAGGTATATCCAGCCGTTACAATAGCCCAAAATGGTCCTCATACTCATCCCTTGGGGCAGGTGGTGAGAAATAGTTGGTGCAGTGGGGTAAGGAAAATGAGCCAGTGTAGGGGTGCGGGAGATTGCGGGGGCAGTGCGGAGGTGGTGGGTGGGAGACGGAGATTCAGCAGGTGGAAGGGCGATGGGGAAGGATTGATCAGGTGGATGGGAGAGAGGTGAAGAGAATATGTCCGTGAGGGAGAGGTGCAAAGAGAGAATAGGGAACCGGTGGAGGGGTCGGTGTGGGATTAGTAGGAGAGGCGGGAGAGAATAAACAAGTGTTGAAGGGGGCGATGAAACAGAGTGAGCTGGTAGGGCCGGGAGTACCACAAGACACAATCGGGAACCGATTTCAGCGGGAGGAAGGTTGGACCGGATTCCCGCACGGAGCAAGTAGGTCCAGCTCTACACCCCCAAGCCCAACATCTCCATCACTGCATGCCTCCTCCCCACCATCCCTCTCATCGCCCCACGACGGGTGGGAGAAGAGGCAACGACCCGAGCAGCGTGCCACGGCCCACGGAAGAAGGTGGTGGTGGAAGCGGAGGAGAAGGGACAGCCTTTCCTCACGCTTGTCTCCGACCACGACCGCCACCAAGCCCAGCTCCCCGCCGTTCCTTAGCCGCAAGCCCCCGAGCCACGCAATTCCCAATCCCCGTGAGAACCCGACCCACCTTCCTCTCACAACGCCGCCATCTTTCACAGGGAACCCGCGCGCGCGCGCGCGCGCCAGCCGCGTCAACCGCGGGATCAATGGCGTCATCGGCCGCGCTCCCACCTGTGGCTTACGTCACGGGTGGGCCCGGAAGCGCCTGTGGTGAGCAGCTGCCCGGCTCCGTTTCCTTCTCGGCCGGCGCAACGCCACCACTTCTCGATTTTACTTCCCTGGGGATGACTATTAAAACCAGCGCACTTTTTCTTTAATAACCTGAATTTGGATATACCTGCATGGCATAATGTAAAACCCTGCAAACGATACAGAGCTCAGAGGCTAGAGAAAAGGCGTAAACCACATAGAAACGGGCAGATAATGATTACACTGAAGGAGGTAGAAGGGATTTATTTCAAAAAGAAAAATAACATAATATTAATCAAGAGTGGTTATTTTAAAGGACAATAGAAAATTGAAGGTATGTGCAGAGAAATTTTGGAAAATCCAAATATCAAAACTCTGTTGGGGGTTGTCTTAATGGAGTACAACGCCAGAAATCCTTTAGGGCTTGATTAGATTATTGTGCTTGATGCCGGGCACCCAGCTTTAGAAAGGGTGCTAAATCTTCAGAGGTGCAAAGAAAATTGGAATGCTTTCAGTGAAAGTTCATAAACTTAGATATTAACTTTGTTTCTCTCTGCACAGATAGTCCACTGCTGGGCTTTTTATAAAGATCATAAAAATTAGGAATGTTTGTCACACATACTTCAAAACATAGAGTTGGGTTTGTGGGTTAGTGTCAAGTCAGATCAGTGACAACCCATGCTTCCGGTGCCTACATAGTATGCCCAAAACTTAAACACAAACTGTAGATCTTTGGAATATGAGAAGATACTGGTGCACCTGGAAGAAACCCACATGGTCATGGGAGAACGACCAAATTCCTTATAGACCATAAGACATAGCAGAATTTGGCCATTCAGCCCATCGAGTCTGCTCCGCTATTCCATCATGGCTGATCCCAAATCCCATTCAACTCTGTACATCTGCCTTCTCACCATATCCTTTGATGCCCTGACCAATCAGGAAATAATCAACTTCTGCCTTAAATATACACATGGACTTAGCCTCTACCATAGTCTGTGGCAGAGCATTCCATAGATTTACTACCCTCTGGCTAAAAAAAAAACCTCCTTACCTCTGTTCTAAAGGGTCACCCTTAAATTCTGAGGCTGTGCCCTCTAGTTCTGGATACCCCCACAGAAGGAAACGTCTTCTCCACATCCACCTTATCTAGTCCTTTCAACATTCGGTAGCCGTCAATGAGATCCCCTAAATTCCAGTGGTGCCCAAAGCTGCCTAATGCTCCTCATATGTTAACCCCTTCATTCCTGGTATCATCCTTGTGAGCCTCCTCTGGACTCTCCAATGACAACACATCCTTACTGAGATATGGGGCCCAAAACTGTTGACAATACTCCAAGTGCAGCCTGACTAGTGACTTATAAAGCCTCAGCACTATCTCTCTGCTTTTATATTCTATTCCCTTTGAAATAAATTACATCATTGCATGTCCCTTCTTTACCACAAACTCAACCTGTAAATTAACCCTCTGGGAGTCTCGCATGAGGTCCCTCTGCACCTCTGATGTTTGAATCTTCTCCCCATTTAGATAATAGTCTGCACTATTGTTCCTTTTACTGAAATGCATTATCATATATTTCCCAACACTGTATTCCATCTGCCACCTTTTTGCCC